>NW_028279611.1:0-160174 GCF_059751315.1 Micrasema longulum
GTATTATTTAAAATATTGTGAAGAAGTGATAGAATGTGAATGTTTCTTCTATGCCTGATACTGAGTTAAGTAGTAAATTAGTGTGCGTTTAAACATGCATACGGTCTCAAAGGGTTGACACTTGAGTTCAAAAATTAATTGCACTGCTTTTATTTCTTAGAGCCAGTTGCACATAAAAAGTTAAGCCAAATAATTGTTACGTTTTTGTCAAAATGGTTAAATTGGGTCACATAAAAAATGAAAAAAAAAACATTTTCCCATTTTGACGAAAACGCTAAAAGTATTTGCCGTATTTTGTTTGTGCAAATAACTCTCATTCGTACTTCCTACTCGTGGTTCAACATTCGTTTCCAGCTAAGTAATACTGGCTGGCAACCCTTCCCACTAAGTTATATCGTGACCTCTTAATTGAATCGAGTCTAACCCTGTTGCGTTTAGCAATATCTCTCCCCGGCCGTATCTGGTGACAGAACCCTAATAGAAAAATCCACGTATCGTTCGGGACCCCACAACTGGTGCCACCACCCACTCACCCCCGTAAGGAGAAAAAGCTGGCAATATAGATGGGATTCAAAGGGGTTGCTTGGTTAATTGGAGTATTTGTTGCATTTCACCTACCCTTACGTCTAACAGTATTTTGTACATTTTAAAAATAGTATTTTATTTTATATGAATGTAAGTTATCAAGCAAAGGCAATACAGTTGACGGGGCCATATGCTGCGTAAAGCCTTCTTTACAATGTATCAGGGGCTTTATTCTGTATCCAATTCGTTTCGTAAATTCATTCGTATCGTATGGGAGTGAAAGAAAACGAGATTGAAATACGATTTTGATTGGGTTAGAGTAAGATGGATACAAACGGACGAACTTACAAAACGAAATTGTGACAGAATAAGCCTCCTGGTTTTTGGCACTATGAACGCTCGCTGTTAACTGTTCATCGGAAGCTTATGTCTGTACTAAGGGACGCAAAACGGACAGTCCTGGAAGCTCTTGTAAACACCATATAAATTATGATGATGATGATAATGATAAATGCTGAACACCCCAAATGGTAAAACTAACGTAACAGCAATCATGTTTTTTTTTTAACGAATAAAATATACAGAGAATAAAACCAATGACAGATATCCACAGAAATACATTAAATACACGTACAATACATACTAGTGTGTTTGTGTGAGAGTAAGTGTGTGAGAGGGTGGGTGAGTTGGTGTTATATTGAAATTAGGGTGGACATATGTGTAAATATTATTGCACAAGTGTCGAAGATATAAATATATATAAAATATTCAGAATTACAGATAAAATAAGACTTTTTCAATGAAACTAAGTATAAGACAAAATAATATGTTTTAAGACGCGCATTTTTTTATATTTATTTTTTATTTATTTATTATTTATTTTATTTTCAATATCTAATTCTATTTACTAATACAGAAACCCATGCGAGTTAGTAACAGAAACCTCTGGCACGGTTGGCAAACATGCTCATCAATCTACTCAATTTACCTTTTCAGGATTTTGACCTAAAAAGGTGTCAAGAGTATGGAGTCTGGGCATTTACAAATATAATAATTTGTCATCGGCTGGGTTAGGTTTTTTATTTATTCTTTTTTTTTTTAATCCTTTAGGGCGATGTAAAAAATATTGTACGGTCTAGTCATGTTATGTCTTGTCTGGTTAGTGTTGTCATCATGTTTTCTTTTAAGTTCATTTTAAATTTGTCTCCAGTGTAATTTTTCAAGTGTTAAGGTAAATCAATGTAATGTTTAAGTCCACTGTTAAGTATTTTTGACTGTCCTACATTTGTTTTTATTTATTATTATTTGTTAAAGGCAGGCAGTCTTTGCTGATGCTGATAATAAAATAATTTATTTTATTTTTGGTTTATGTAAGTATTACAAATGATTTTTTTTACATTTATAAAGGTTAAAGCAGGCTCTTACAATTTAGGCAGGAAAACTGTCAATACCTTGAGAAATAGGCCATTTTACGCGATGGAAAAAATCCATATAGCACCGTAAAATAACACTATCGGGTTGTGGTCTCGGACTCACGGATCAAAGGTCTGTGGTTTGAATCCCACTCTACCCCAACTTGATTCCCATTTTCTAATAGTGAGTTATTTACAACCCGTTGAAAATGGCCCTCTAAATGAAATATTTGGGGAAAAAACAAATTACGGACAAGGATACTATTATTTTCTGGCCCCTAATACCCGTATGCAGAGACAAACCTTAAGGTGAGGTAGGTACATTCTATTGTCTTCACCTTCGGGTTATTCTATGCATTCGAGATTAGAATGTACTTTCCTCACCTTGAGTTTTGTCTCTGCATACGAGTATAAGTCATACAACTTTTTAAGTATGGATATATCGCTAAGCAAAATGAAAAACAATGTTTTCAAAACTCTAGTCCATAAATTGATTACTTAAAGGACTAGGCAGGAAGCTAAAAAATATGTTCCATATATTAGAATACAATTTTAATTTTTATAAAGTTCTTTCTCATTTTATTAATGTAGGTATCTTTTAAAATCTTTTTTCATATTTCTTTTGAACTTTTTGTATTTGTTTTGAATTTTTACACCTTTAATATTTGGATGTGACTTGACAATTGTTGTGAAAATATGTACTATTATGTATAAAATAAATATGACACTCCGGAACGTGCCTGTGGGCCAGTGGAGTGGCTACATCCATAAATAATAAGGAAATGATAAATATATTCTACAAAAATTATTTTTTTTAACTTTGTATTCGTATTATACATTGAATTAAATTAAATTTAAAAATACAAGAACGTAAATATTTTTTTATAGACAAAAAATCCTTGATATTTTTTTAATATTTTTTTGTCACTGCACACTAGAAGTAAAAAAAGGAAATATTTACATCCCTATTTTATGACCGTCTCTTCTAAAATTATCCTACATTTGAGTTTGTATAGAAAACATTTTGTTCGAAATGCATCGATAATTTTATATCTTTTGTGGTTCTACCTAAAATATATTACTAATTAAAAACAGTGTTTCTTTCGCCAAAATATTATTTATCAAATTTTTCAATTAAAAAGTTACGGATTTGCAGCCTGAATTGATGTATTTTTAATGACGTCATTAATAATAGTATCGGTAACGACAAGCCCGTTGGCAGCAGATACCGGGCAGTGGGGTGGGAGGATGGATCTGAAGGGGGAAAGAGGCTGCAGCCGTTCAGAACGGTACATTACCTCAGTGTAAACATCATAATTAATTGATCCGGCCTGTGTTTACCGGACAACTCGCTAATTGGAGGAGTCCAATTATACCCGAGACAGGCTATCCCTTTCTAACCACCCCCACTACAGCCCCCCGCCGTACCTCCCCCCTCACTCTTCATCGCTCTGTCCAGGTCCCGAATAGAAATACAGTGGATATAAATATAAGTTGCGCGCCCGGTTAAAGCATAATATTTTATATTTCGGAGACGTAATCTCAGTTGAGTAAATAGGTTACGGGTTCGACTCGCGGAACGCAGAATTTTTCTCAAGCCTGGGTGTTCGATGCTCCAATTCTTCCTGTTCCTCCACATACCCGAAACCGTATTAACGACCATGGGTCTCTCTATCGATTCCATTTATACAAAAAAAACATGTTTTTTTCCAACTACGAGTTTCTCTTTCAAAATTTTCAATTTTATCAATAGCAATTTAATTTAATTTAACTCTACTACTTTCACTGTGGCATTTCATTCGACAAATTAATTATATCGAAGGTATTTGTTGGATATTGTCATTCATCCTCTTGACCATATTGCAAACACAATAGCTGATGAATCCGAGTAAATATAATTCACCTAGTGTTTTGATAGCGGATAGTAAATTAATTCTCCGCATTGACAATATAAGGTAGTGCATGCAGCCAATAATCTATTGGAAATGTACTCTGACCAGAGAAAATCAACATGTTATAACACTGACTAACCTGGTGTTCAGTCCTCTTCCTTGTCGGCGATCAGCTCACGCTACCTGGGAAATCTTTGATGATAAATGTTTGCGGCGTTGTTTGATTATAGGCGAAGTTATAATAACTTTCACGGCGAATATCGAAAATACTTTTGTCAACAATTCGAAATGCGTGCGGAAATAACTAGTCAAAAAAGCGAAGAAGGAGGGCGCGGGCCAAATAGTGTAGCCAAACCAAAACTGTCCTGTCAGGCGTAGCAACCTCACAAAACCAAATTAGCCAGTATCTACTTACATATGATTCTTCTGGTTAAAATACATCGAAACAAATTATTCGCTCAACCAATAGCCTATGTGCATTATAGTAATTTTGTCAATTTAATTTCATCAGATTCGATTATTATGATCATGATTTGAAAATTTCTTAACTTCGACGCCCTTCATATAAGTCACCAAAAGATAAATCCCATAATCACGCATATAACACAACTTTTTTTGAAGATTATTAACTACATCAATTTAATCTAGTCACAGTGAAAGCATTTTTAGTAGGCAGGTACTACGTTTGACTATTTCAACACCGGATGTTTTTTTTAAAATGGAATTTGCAGTAGTTTTTGACCTTGCTTATAATGTACAAAGGTTATATTTTGCAAGTGGATTTTATTTCCTGGCTATCTATATCTAAGAAATGTTGGGAAAGCGAGAAAATTTCGGCTGTGAACCTTTATAGGAACTTTCTCACATTTGCTTAATGAAGAGAAAACCACAGAAAACTCATTCAAGAGAAGCCGGACTATTGGTGGACATCAGTAAGCTTTCCGTTTCACTTGAAGAAATCACGGCATTTGGTGTCCAGTTATCATTTATTGCCTTTATTACTTCTACTATCCTAACCATGAAAGATACTACCTCTCGTGATAAGTCATTGTAACTCGTTACGGAATGGATGTGCCTTAGATCGTCATCATTACTTCTGCATCGCGCCTTCAGATTGTGTCTTACGGCGCTGAAAAGGGGGCAATGGATCAACAAGTAGGGATCATTTTGAGAAGGTTCATCATCACATGGACAGCAGTTGATCTAGGAAAGTTTAAAACGGTGCAGGTAGCTCACAAACCTACCAAGACCCGTGAGGATTTGTGTGAGTTCGAAGCTCATTTGTTGCTTTTTTCTGAAATCAAAGGCATCACAAATAAAAGAAAAGAATGTTTCGTTCAAATAACGTTCATTCCAGAGTTGCTAAGTCAAATTGTAGATGAGGCTTTTTGTAGAGGTCAACAGTTGTGTTAGACACCCAGTTTGTTGACCTATCCTGTCATTGCTGATATGTCGGTCAGCGTGCCTACGCTACGCGGAGATGTTTTTATTCCTACACTGCAGGCTTTTAGTATGGTAAAGAAAGTAGGCGGAAGTCCTACATCCTACATTTCACGCGTGGCCCTTATTTTACTCTTCAAAAGGTTGCTTCAAATATTATAAACAAAAATAAGTCGGATTTACATAATATATTTCAGCAAAAGTTCAATACAATAAAATTGATGAAATATATCGGTGAATATTTAAATGAAAGAATGCTGAATTTACGTTTTGCGAGAATATTTTCTACGACGCGGTTAACAATAATTTCGGAAGACAACGATCGTTGATCCTGGTAGTAGGTAGCGGACAGCAGAGGTAGAGAGAAGGGCGAACGATCAGTGCGTCGGTACTTTTATAGGCTTACCTACGTCACTGATCCTCTGGGTTGCCAACGTTGCAACTGTCGTGTTCGCAGGCTGTGCCCGACGGTTGGCGGTTCCTACTTTTGAGACACCACAAAATAAAGGATGTTTTTAGCTCTTTTATGTTACAAAAACCAGCGGATGGAATAAGAGGAGAAATATAAATGTTTGAACATAGACAAAATTATGAGTGTTACTCAGTGTATAAATTGGACACACAATAAGCCCTTTACTAACAATGTCTATATTTCACTCCGTTTTAAGATTTCACCTACACAAGTTTTGATAAAATACAATATTTATCTCAAACATTTGGACATACTCAAAATATTGTTTATTAAAAAGTAGCATTTTAAAATACATCTCGGACTTTAAACGTTCATCGTACAGTTTTAGAAACATCAAACCACCCTATGTCACCACATCCGGCGAAATCTTATTCCTTCCGAGGGTAGTTTTAGGCTTACCTGTGCTTTACACTTTCCTTCCATCCGGTACCCTTACGGAACAGCACCACCCCATCCCATAAGCTCCTGAAACAATTATTCTAACAGTGTAGCCTTTATTACTCCACGTTACTAGGTAGACTATTTTTATGGGACTTTATATGGGGAAACGAAACAAGATTGCGTATTACCGGGATACGACGATTAAATGGGTTTATTTGGAAATTTTATTACAAAATGAATTATGATTTTACTTTTGCCTGCAAATATACCCGTTTTGATCGAAAATATTATTGTTTTTTTATTAGAAAGAGAAAATTGAATATAACATAAAATTAAATTCATTTATATTTATATCATAATTATTTCAGGAACTAGAATATTAACGTGCCATTTCACAAATCAACTAAATGGCAACGACGCATTTAAAAATAATAGAAGATAAAATTTATGAATTTAATATATTTTTAGTGTATACAAATATTTGTGGACAAATACAGAGTTTAACCGGAACACGGAACCAAGTCCAGGATTTGTGCCACGGATTTAGATTGTCAGGGACACGGATTAGACGTCCGAGGCTCGAATCCCGTTCCTCGAGTTGATTCCAATTTTTAAATATTAAGTTATTTACAACTCTAAATTTGTTGCAACAGAGAAAAAAAGGTTTTGAGAAGGGGATGTAGAAATGATTTAGCCATTTACAGGGCTTATGACCTGTCATTGGCTGGTTTAAGTGGCCACTTTACACACTGTATAACATTCACAATTTCCCCTATATTTAAACAACCATATTTCCTCAACTCTTCTATTTGTTGACTTTTGTGAATTAAAATAGCTGAAACTTTTATCATGTGGGTGAGATTCATCCGGCTGAACCAATTCACCAAATATAAATAACATAACCATTTTTTTTTTTTAAACAATTTTTGGTACTTCTCATACCAGTTAGTTTTATCAACAATGTTTAAGTATGTCCAAAGGTTTTTAGAGGGGCTGAATTTTCTCCCTTGAAAGTTATTTAGATCTAATTTTTTTGCTACAGAGAGGGATTTTTTTTTTTTTTTAATTCGTTGGAAGCCAAATACGGTGGCTGGGGCATTAATGCGGTGTGGTTTTTGGTTAAAAAGTCCTGATCAAGCCGCAAAATGTGATCGGGCGCCAGCATTTCCGCTCATAAAAATAAAACATTCTACAGTAATACAACAAGAAAATTATGATTTTCTTGTTGTATTACTGTTTCATACAGCTGGGCAAAGTGACTAGTTACTAGTCTCACTAGTTTATATACTTAATAGTTTATATTTATACGTATGTATGCATATTGTATATCCCATAAGCCCTGTTAACGCTTTAATTTTCACTTATTCTCCATCTCTACTGAAATATATGTAAAATATAAATAATTTTCAACCCTTTAGAAAATCAAATAAAGTCAGTAATAAATCAATCAAATTTGATTACATTCTGATCCTAAGCCTTAAGAATCCTTCCTTATCCTAATATGGCCGATACTCCTCAATTCACACACGTATCGGGTGAGGGGTGGGGGTACCATCCTCTGGGGAGAGGTGGGGGCTTCCCCCACCCCCTCCGTCACTGATTGGTGCCTATGATTGGCCAATCCCCCCGGGCAAGCTCCAAATATTTTTAATCAACACCTCTATTGAATTTTCCTACATCAGGGGCGTATTAGAGTCAAAACATTGTATTTCGACTTTTATTGAAAAACTCATAATCCATAAAGACGAATAACTTCCTAGTTAACATGAACAAAATTATGTAGAATTTACAAAATTATATTTTATTTAATTCACATAACTAAACATTATTTCCCTTTTTAATTCCCTTTCCGCACCAACTGGTACATATGGCACTGCATCAGTACACCAATCGCATCTAGATCATATTTGTTACATGAAGACAAGATGACTAGTCTTACGCTTCAGGTGCCAGTACAGGGACTATGATATATTCTAGTGTTAGAGTACCGTTTTAAATCAATATTTCACATTAACCATGTCGAGAATCGAACCTGAAGCCTCTTGCATGGCAGGCAAATGCGCTGACTACCTCATCATTTACCTAAATATTTTGGTACGTCATAGAACCACTTTCAAATAATCGTAAATGGTAGTTTTACTTGGAGATAAATTTAAAAAATCAATATTTTGACAGGCACATGTCAATATACGAGTATTTATGAAAATTTGATCCATGTACCTATTTTCAACACGAAAAATAAAGATATGCGTCCAAAACAGATTTTTAAAGTATATTAATTTCAAACTACATATTCCAGCTGCTTTATTTAATTATAATCAACTATTACTTTTAGCAAACCTTTTAAAACTTTCCGATAGAAGAATCCTAACTGACCTAATATTACTTTATAAAGTTATCAATTCATTCATTGACTGTCCAAATTTTGCTGGAGTTGGTGTGTTTCCGTATACCTAGTCGACATACCCGCCACAGACCTAATTTTTGTTCTGCAAGTTCTAGGACCAACTATCACAGGCACTCGCTTATCCCTAGGCTACACAGATATGGTAATCAGTATGATGACAAGGCTGATATATTTGGTTCTGGACTTGATAGTTATAAAATGAGTCTAATTTCTTTTTTTCTCTCGCAATATAATTCTTTGCTAACGCTTTTCTTTATGTTTAAAAAGTTTTTTTTTACTTTTTCATATTTATGTTTATATTTCGTTAATATACTTGGTTGCTTATGTATATTTACCTACTTGTTACTATTGTTATAGTTATGCAATTTCATCATTTTTAGTTATGTATTTATACATGTACTAATGTTTTTTTTTTCATATTTATGTTCAATATATGTTAAAGGCAACTTATGCCGTTTACGTAAAAAAAAAAATCTAGTTGTGCCAGCTGCTAGACAGCAAAAAAATAATGACTGTTTGGAAAAAGCTACTATAGAATCGAAAAATATTTGCAGGACAAAACAGCTTGGCGGCTTTTAAAACTATTTTAACTATCAAACTATTTTAAACAATCTACAATACCTGGAATATGCGACCAATATAATATTAGATTTACCAAGGCTGACATTTTTTGTGACAATTTATGTAAATTTAGGTCAAAAATTATAGAAATTTTGAGAAGAGCAGATATTTAACTTTATTATTAAATGCATATTTTTTCATTTCGTTTCTTTTACATTTATTATATTGAACATAATTTAAATTATTGTATTAAGTGTAAAATTTTTTTTTGGTGTGTGCGTGAGTTTCTTACACTAATATACAAAGAAATTGGCAATATTTTTGTAAATACTGTACCTAATAAAATAAATAAAATAAATAAAATAAATAAAATAAATAAAATAAATAAAATAAATAAAATAAATAAAATAAATAAAATAAATAAAATAAATAAAATAAATAAAATAAATAAAATAAATAAAATAAATAAAATAAATAAAATAAATAAAATAAATAAAATAAATAAAATAAATAAAATAAATAAAATAAATAAAATAAATAAAATAAATAAAATAAATAAAATAAATAAAATAAATAAAATAAATAAAATAAATAAAATAAATAAAATAAATAAAATAAATAAAATAAATAAAATAAATAAAATAAATAAAATAAATAAAATAAATAAAATAAATAAAATAAATAAAATAAATAAAATAAATAAAATAAATAAAATAAATAAAATAAATAAAATAAATAAAATAAATAAAATAAATAAAATAAATAAAATAAATAAAATAAATAAAATAAATAAAATAAATAAAATAAATAAAATAAATGAAATAAATGAAATAAATAAAATAAATAAAATAGATAAAATAGATAAAATAAACAAAATAAATAAAAAGTAAAATTGTTTTGTTGATTTGAATTTATTTGTTTGTAAGCTTTAATTTGTTAATTATTATTGAATTGTATTATAGACTTGTCATTTTTTAACATTTATAGGTTATTCAATAAATCTTTTATTAAGAATAAACTAAATTTAACTTATCTTACATAATGGTACCGTCACTGTTTAATCGAATCTCTTAGTCGGTTGTGGGGTAAAAATAACAAAATCATAGTTTTTAGGCCAACCTGCATCCACCCCTGACCTGGTCCCAGTTCCCAGTATGGGAAGGGTATCAGCAATATTCTTCGCAATAAAAAATGCTCAACTTGCCCCGTCTATAAATTCATGAAAGCCGAAAATTTAATATCGTGAATAAAATTTAATATCATCTCAATGTTCATAACCGAATATTGGCAAACCGTTTTTAGTCAAATCTTCCCCAAAACAAAATGTGATCTAATAATACGATATAAACGAGATAAGTATGAGTTATTAAGATTAGTGGTACCATATTTTTTTATGGATTTAATCCTTAGATAACGTTCGCTTTTGTTGTGAGGTTTGTTAGACAAAACATAAGTTTGCGATCCAAGACCTTATATCATTTTATTTATCTTTAAAGCATTAACTTTGCCTTCAAAAATTAATTAATAATCGTCATCGTTCCCTTTCCGCACCTAATGGTGCATAAGGCACTGCTTTGATACACCAATCGCAGCATATCTTGATCATTTTTGTAACAAAGCCGACAACAATGTTCGTTAATACTACCTACCCGTCTCTTCATCAGAACACTCACTACACCAACATGCAAATATTAAAATACACTTTCACATTTGGTTCGCAACCCTCAAAAAAATCAATTTAAGATTTTAAAAAAAAAAATTGTTTCTCATTTATTGTACTTTTTTTTCTTAAATAATTAAAAAAAATCGTATTTACCGTTTTATTGTCGCTAACATAATATATATAATAAGTTATAAATGTTAAAGAGCGGAGTAGGGCATTTAAATAACTAATTGTATAATTATATAACTATTATGGAGTTTTTTATTTGGGAGTTGGTTTTTTTAAACTTTGCCCATAATATACTAGGTTTATATTTCAAAACTGGATGTTTATGAAAATATATTACTTTTTATAGATCCTTAAAATAAGTCTAAATTTTTGCAACAGAGAAGGAAAACATTTATGAGAAAGAGATACGGCCTGTCATTAGCTGATTTAAGTGGCCACTTTACGCACTGTGTAACTTGCCTCCTCTTTTACAGTACTAGCCGCACGATTGTGGAATAACTTACACACTAATGTTAGGGACGCCCTTTCTTTATTTACATTTAAGTCAAGATTGAATTTTCACTATCCAAATATTTAAGTTGTTCCTTTATCCTTCTTTTTTCCTTCCCATCCCCTCTCTTCTTCATAGTATAGTGTTAATTGTTTCATGTATTTTTTTTTCTTAATCTTTATTTTTAATTTTTGTATAAAATTGTAAGATTCATTTTTTTATTTTTTTCTTTTTTTTTTATTTTCTTTTATTCAGGAAACATACAGTACAGATACAAAGTTTAATATTTTACACAATTGGACTTAATTCTAATGGACCAGTGAAGTTTCCATATTAAAAAGCAATTAAATGTGATGTTAATTATGAAGTTCATGTACTTGTAATTTTCTCAAACTGAACGGTTTGTGTAGGTAGGAAGAAATTGCCTTAAGGCAATATGCCCGCGCTTGTATGTATATAAACTGTATATGTATATAAAGTGTTGAAATAAATAAATAACATTCACCATTCTGTCCATGTTTAAACATCCACATTTCTTCTACTTTTCTATCTTTTGTGAAGTAAAAGAGCTGAAACTTTTATCCTGTTGGTGAGATAAAAGTTTCAGCTCTTTGTTTAGGTGTTTATTCGGCTGAACCAATTCACCTACTAGACAACCCCTGAAAACAATTTTTCTATTTTTATACTTTTTATACCAGTTAATTTAATCAACATCACTCATATCTATCTTAAAGTTACGCCTAGGCGTAGTGATAGAATAAGGAAGGCATAGTAAAATTATTACATATTGACGTTGCATAGAGTTATACCCGTTATAGAGCTAGGATAGCGACCATACAAATTTATTCCTGCGTCCAATATGGTAGAACACTGGCCGTAGGTACTCAGGTCGAATATTACAAACACAAACCAAAACCATCCGTTACCCGTCTGTGGTTAAACTGAAAACCAAACAAAAAATTCTGACGCTTTTGTTCTATACAATAGCTAACGGGCTTCTCTAGTGAATTTTTACTCTGAGGATATAACACTATATTAACTATTGAAATAAAGATATCTTCCCTTAATTTATCCATAACAATTCTGCGCAATATATTTATTATCCCTTATATAAAGCAAGCATGTTACCTAGCATCAGATATTTTGGGGATAATGTCATAGTGAAATTTTCATCTCCATTTAAAAACCTCGTATTATTATTTATATTGGCAATTTGATTATATTTGAACGTCTACTTAGGCCACAACGCAACAATATTTATTAAATTGTTCACACATCATACAATACTTGTCGCGCGTGACACATAATATGTAACATGATGTGGATTGGTTATGCAGGAGGTCGGGGGGAAAATTATAGGGGTTGGGAGTCGGGGGGAGGGAATAACCATCAATTATGCGGAACGCCAGAGCCGAAAACTAAGCGTCACAAGGTGCAAATATTTGGCTCTCGAACCACATGTTGAATTTGATAGTAGATTCATTTAATTCACATAAATTACTCTCGACAGAATCATCATCGCCATTTACATATCCGCTCCCAGTTGTCCAAAGAGCGTTATTTTTATCATTTTATACTAAGCAAGATAATATCTTTGATCTTCGCAAGTTTGACCACATAACCGAATATCGCACGCAACTACACTGGCTCAGTGTCAGGTATAGAAGACAATATTTTACTCCCATTTCGCCTGTTTATCTGAGAGAGCTCTTCCAACCTATATCACAACACGGATTATCTCTTCGTTCTAATAACGAGGCAACCCTTTTAATACCCTTTTACCGCTCTAATTTGTTTGCCCCCCCTTAGCTGCTAGCGATTGGGAAATTTGTTTACTAGCGATTGGGAAATAATCTACCTTATTATGTCAGAGACGCCCGTTTTTTATTTACATTTAAATCAAGATTGAAATGTCGCACTAAAATATTTGAGTTGTTCCTTTCACCCTTTTCTTTCCTTCCCATCTCTCCTCCTCTCCTCATAGTATTATGTTGTTATTTATTTATTTTAGTTGATTTTTGTTTTTAATTTTGCATAAAATTTTAAGATTCTCTATAATTCCTTAGAATATATTCATGTACTTGTAATTTTCTCAAACTGAACGGTTTGGGTAGGTAGGAAGAAATTACTTTAAGACAATATGCCCACCCATATTGTATATGAATATAAAGTGTTTTATATAAATAAACATAATACACTGTTTAGTATAAAATGACAACACCAGATACAGGGTGCCCACAATAACAAACATAACACACCACCAACCGCCACACAACGGAAACGAGACAAACCTAACTTTCTCCGATCAGCGCTAGTACTCGACGTGAAACGCAATGTCTCAACCTGACACTCGATTTTTCGTTCACAAATTCAACTCATTTTATTACAACATATAAAGTCATTCATTATTCAACAATGTTTTCAGTATATCCAATGTCCAATTGCTTTTAGACAGGCTTGATTTCATCCATTGGAAATTATTTAGATTCAATATTTTCGCAACAGAGAGGGAAAATATTTTTGAGAAGGTAATATGGAAACTGAAACCTTTATTGTGTGGCTGAGATTCATCCGGCTGAACCATTTCACATTCTAGGCAACGTCTCTAATTGTGCTAATTTTCCGCCCGAGTATGGCCGAACATAATCGGATACATCCTGACCACAGGGTTCACCTTAGCCGAAGTTTTAGCCAATTTTTGACCGAAACCGGAATCTCGGCGGAAACCGAAACTTCGATCGGTCACCAGCACCCTAGAAGGCGATAGTTAGGCAATCAAGGGCCTTATGCTGGACTCATCTGTTTTTAGAATCGTATGCGACTTCCGTAATTTGACGAGTGACAGCATTCTCGAACCAGCCATACGAATGAATTCGACTGAAAACCAGTCGACTTTCGAGTGCCCCAATGCACTCGACATTAACAATCGAATGCGACATTATTATGTCGAAGTTCCTTCTTGTAAAACGTTCGTCATTAATGTTTGAATGACGAGTATTTTTACTGTATTTTGACTTAAAATTTACAATACTGATAAATGTCTATATTGTTGTATCAACAAATACAATACAATTATTTAAGGAAATGCCAGAAAGCATAAAAAATGAAATGAATGTAAATATATTTAAAATTAAATGTAAAAAGTATATATGTAAAAAATATTAAGTAGTATATAGTGTAAATAGTGAATATAATTAATGAAAATGTACGTATGAAACAGTGAATATTATAAATTAGGATATTAAGTGTATAATAGTGATAAATAATGTTAGAATAAGTATAGATGTATTGTGTTGTAAATATATATTAGACTATGTAAATCATAGAACTAAATAAAATAAATAATTAAAAAAATGTACAACAAATATAACTGTGTTTATTTTCAATCGTTTATCAAATTAAGTTTCATTAGAAATATGATTTTAAAATTATTTATCGCTCGTCAATATCAAAATACGTATTTGAGATATATATCATGTAGTATGCTTTTCAAGTCCAAAACAAACCATTCTGCCGTTTCCCTGTAAAGGTAGGCAAAGAGGATAGAACGCCACATCACCCTATATTTGCATAGATACCTCGTTTCATCTATATTCATACATCTCCTCATGCACGCGCGCCGATTATTCCGACTTTTGACATGTCCATCTTCAAGTGTATGTTAGATTTGGTTATGCCATGTCCTTCTCGATTTTCCTGTATTTCTGCATCCATCGACATTCGCATTGTGAATATTTTTAGTCGTTCTTTCGCTGTCCATTCGCTCTACATGTCCAAACCAACGCTGAGCTCCTTTCTTGATTTTATCGATAGTGCTCATCTCAGCCTTACACAATGTACGGATCTCAACAGTTATGAGGGATCGCATTTCGACAGCATTCAGCCAACTTTCATTCCTGTTTTTTCAAGTTCATATTTCGCTTCCATACATCAGGGTCGGGACCAGGGCTCTATTTTGAACAGCTAATTTTGCCTCTTGCGACAAACATTTATTTGACAAGGTTTATTTATGTACACCGTTCACTCTGTTCCTGGCACTCACTAGTAAACATGCAAGCCGCATTATTTTATTTATCTCATTGGCCATTGAAACAGACACCTTCATAGGCAAATCAAGCGTCTCACCACTTCTAACTTCATAAAAATATCTAATACAGAGTATTAAACGTGATATTACTAAATCAGTAATCCTGTTTCCAGCGGAAAGCGGGGTTTCCAATCCCTGGGTAAGGTGACCGCTGTCAACCCGCCTAATTGAAACTCAGAGGAAGGTTGACTCTTATTGCTATGGGCGGTGCAGGTGCAGGTAGGTGGTGGGGGGTGGGGGGTGGGATGGTCCCCGGTGGGGGTAATATTCTCCCGTGGACGTTCATATGTCAAATGACCGCTTCCGTAAAAACGGACCACCGAGGAATTAATTGTCTTGCAGTGCTTGAAGACTGGGACAGAGGTGAATTCTAACAAGAAAATGACGAATATTTATGAATTTGATAAAAAACTAACGTATGTATGTCTTTGCAAAAAAAAGGATCTGTGATTGTAAGATTTTACTGTCAGTCAAATGCAGACAAAAATGCAACAATTATTTAACTTAACTTTTTTTCACCAGAGAGTAACCATCTATTTCAAATTACTCCTCAATACACAAATAGAATATTTATTTATATTTAAATTTTTTTATTGCACAAAATACACAATTTTATCATAGCACAATTATATTTTTCAATGTCCCGACTTGTTAGAAAATTCCGTGTTAAGTCGGTACTTATCTATATATATAAATCAAAAATATATATAAACTTAGTAAACAATATACAAAATAATCAAAACAATATACAAAATAATAATAAAATAAAATACAAATAATAAAAATGTATAATTGTCAAGAAATGGAATGCATAAAAGTTATTCAATAGTACATGGCAATGTGTTATTTATAAATTATGGTAATTTTATAATTCAATTCGGTAGTTGATTGACAGTAAAAAAAAAAAAAGAAAAAAATTAAGCAGTTAAGTAGCAATAATAACACATCTATATTTATTTATTTCGACGGCTTGCGCCTTTGACAAAGTATAAAATAATATTTAAAAACAATTATAATAAAACAAAACACCTGAACAGAGTATAAAAAATATAGAATATGTATTTTAATAAACATAATAAATAATTTTATGCTTCTATTAGCAATATAAATCCAAATTGACAAAGAAAACAATTACTGGGGGGGGGGAATCTTATTCACTCTCACTGTTTAATTATTAACCCTCTAAACCTTAATTAAATTTGGCAGTTGTAAACAATGTTTGATATAAGATATGAATAAAAATTTACGTTTTTTTTTACAGTTTAAAAGTAATTGATATGTCAGTTTGAACGTTCATTAGGTTTTGAATGGTATTTTTTTATTGATATGAAAAATAAATACCAGTTGCAACTACAAAAAATTTATAAAAAAATATTTTTTTAAATAAAAAATAACAATTGTAATAAAAACATTTACAAATAATAATAAACATAAATTTTAACATTTTAGGTCTTAAATAATGCAAATAATAATGGGAGGAACATGGGGGTCTAACGAGAGTCGAACTGTCATAATGGAAGTGCAATTATTTAGGGCGGGATAACGGATTACAACCTAGTGGACAAAAATAGACGCCACTCAGAAGATTGCAAAAATTTAGAATACAAAAAACCCGTAATTTTTACTTTATTTATTTTGGGAAAAATAAAAACTCAAAGTTTTTTATTTATTTTTTAAATACATATACAATGTGTATACATATAAGGGCGGGCATATTGACTAAGGCAATTTCTCCCTACCTACCCAAACCGTTTAGTTTGAAGAAATCTTGAGAAATTTGTAAGAATCTTACGATTCTATACAAAATCAAAAACATAGATATTTTTTTTTTTAGTACAATAATAACACTATATGAAGAGAGGAGGGGGGATAAGAAGGAAAGAAGAAGGATAAAGGAACAATTTAAATATTTCGATAGTGGCATTTCAATCTTGACTTAAAAATAAATAAATAAGAGACGTCTTTAACATTAGTAGGTAGATTATTCCACAACCGAGCAGCTACTACTGTGACAGAGGACGCAATATTAGAGCGATTAAAATGGTTCTCTCGTTACTAAAACGAAGAGATAGTCCGTGTTGTGATAGAGGTTGGAGGAGCTCTCTCAGATAAACATGTGAAGTGGTATTATTTAAAATATTGTGAAGAAGTGATAGAATGTGAATGTTTCTTCTATGCCTGATACTGAGTTAAGTAGTAAATTAGTGTGCGTTTAAACATGCATACGGTCTCAAAGGGTTGACACTTGAGTTCAAAAATTAATTGCACTGCTTTTATTTCTTAGAGCCAGTTGCACATAAAAAGTTAAGCCAAATAATTGTTACGTTTTTGTCAAAATGGTTAAATTGGGTCACATAAAAAATGAAAAAAAAAACATTTTCCCATTTTGACGAAAACGCTAAAAGTATTTGCCGTATTTTGTTTGTGCAAATAACTCTCATTCGTACTTCCTACTCGTGGTTCAACATTCGTTTCCAGCTAAGTAATACTGGCTGGCAACCCTTCCCACTAAGTTATATCGTGACCTCTTAATTGAATCGAGTCTAACCCTGTTGCGTTTAGCAATATCTCTCCCCGGCCGTATCTGGTGACAGAACCCTAATAGAAAAATCCACGTATCGTTCGGGACCCCACAACTGGTGCCACCACCCACTCACCCCCGTAAGGAGAAAAAGCTGGCAATATAGATGGGATTCAAAGGGGTTGCTTGGTTAATTGGAGTATTTGTTGCATTTCACCTACCCTTACGTCTAACAGTATTTTGTACATTTTAAAAATAGTATTTTATTTTATATGAATGTAAGTTATCAAGCAAAGGCAATACAGTTGACGGGGCCATATGCTGCGTAAAGCCTTCTTTACAATGTATCAGGGGCTTTATTCTGTATCCAATTCGTTTCGTAAATTCATTCGTATCGTATGGGAGTGAAAGAAAACGAGATTGAAATACGATTTTGATTGGGTTAGAGTAAGATGGATACAAACGGACGAACTTACAAAACGAAATTGTGACAGAATAAGCCTCCTGGTTTTTGGCACTATGAACGCTCGCTGTTAACTGTTCATCGGAAGCTTATGTCTGTACTAAGGGACGCAAAACGGACAGTCCTGGAAGCTCTTGTAAACACCATATAAATTATGATGATGATGATAATGATAAATGCTGAACACCCCAAATGGTAAAACTAACGTAACAGCAATCATGTTTTTTTTTTAACGAATAAAATATACAGAGAATAAAACCAATGACAGATATCCACAGAAATACATTAAATACACGTACAATACATACTAGTGTGTTTGTGTGAGAGTAAGTGTGTGAGAGGGTGGGTGAGTTGGTGTTATATTGAAATTAGGGTGGACATATGTGTAAATATTATTGCACAAGTGTCGAAGATATAAATATATATAAAATATTCAGAATTACAGATAAAATAAGACTTTTTCAATGAAACTAAGTATAAGACAAAATAATATGTTTTAAGACGCGCATTTTTTTATATTTATTTTTTATTTATTTATTATTTATTTTATTTTCAATATCTAATTCTATTTACTAATACAGAAACCCATGCGAGTTAGTAACAGAAACCTCTGGCACGGTTGGCAAACATGCTCATCAATCTACTCAATTTACCTTTTCAGGATTTTGACCTAAAAAGGTGTCAAGAGTATGGAGTCTGGGCATTTACAAATATAATAATTTGTCATCGGCTGGGTTAGGTTTTTTATTTATTCTTTTTTTTTTTAATCCTTTAGGGCGATGTAAAAAATATTGTACGGTCTAGTCATGTTATGTCTTGTCTGGTTAGTGTTGTCATCATGTTTTCTTTTAAGTTCATTTTAAATTTGTCTCCAGTGTAATTTTTCAAGTGTTAAGGTAAATCAATGTAATGTTTAAGTCCACTGTTAAGTATTTTTGACTGTCCTACATTTGTTTTTATTTATTATTATTTGTTAAAGGCAGGCAGTCTTTGCTGATGCTGATAATAAAATAATTTATTTTATTTTTGGTTTATGTAAGTATTACAAATGATTTTTTTTACATTTATAAAGGTTAAAGCAGGCTCTTACAATTTAGGCAGGAAAACTGTCAATACCTTGAGAAATAGGCCATTTTACGCGATGGAAAAAATCCATATAGCACCGTAAAATAACACTATCGGGTTGTGGTCTCGGACTCACGGATCAAAGGTCTGTGGTTTGAATCCCACTCTACCCCAACTTGATTCCCATTTTCTAATAGTGAGTTATTTACAACCCGTTGAAAATGGCCCTCTAAATGAAATATTTGGGGAAAAAACAAATTACGGACAAGGATACTATTATTTTCTGGCCCCTAATACCCGTATGCAGAGACAAACCTTAAGGTGAGGTAGGTACATTCTATTGTCTTCACCTTCGGGTTATTCTATGCATTCGAGATTAGAATGTACTTTCCTCACCTTGAGTTTTGTCTCTGCATACGAGTATAAGTCATACAACTTTTTAAGTATGGATATATCGCTAAGCAAAATGAAAAACAATGTTTTCAAAACTCTAGTCCATAAATTGATTACTTAAAGGACTAGGCAGGAAGCTAAAAAATATGTTCCATATATTAGAATACAATTTTAATTTTTATAAAGTTCTTTCTCATTTTATTAATGTAGGTATCTTTTAAAATCTTTTTTCATATTTCTTTTGAACTTTTTGTATTTGTTTTGAATTTTTACACCTTTAATATTTGGATGTGACTTGACAATTGTTGTGAAAATATGTACTATTATGTATAAAATAAATATGACACTCCGGAACGTGCCTGTGGGCCAGTGGAGTGGCTACATCCATAAATAATAAGGAAATGATAAATATATTCTACAAAAATTATTTTTTTTAACTTTGTATTCGTATTATACATTGAATTAAATTAAATTTAAAAATACAAGAACGTAAATATTTTTTTATAGACAAAAAATCCTTGATATTTTTTTAATATTTTTTTGTCACTGCACACTAGAAGTAAAAAAAGGAAATATTTACATCCCTATTTTATGACCGTCTCTTCTAAAATTATCCTACATTTGAGTTTGTATAGAAAACATTTTGTTCGAAATGCATCGATAATTTTATATCTTTTGTGGTTCTACCTAAAATATATTACTAATTAAAAACAGTGTTTCTTTCGCCAAAATATTATTTATCAAATTTTTCAATTAAAAAGTTACGGATTTGCAGCCTGAATTGATGTATTTTTAATGACGTCATTAATAATAGTATCGGTAACGACAAGCCCGTTGGCAGCAGATACCGGGCTGTGGGGTGGGAGGATGGATCTGAAGGGGGAAAGAGGCTGCAGCCGTTCAGAACGGTACATTACCTCAGTGTAAACATCATAATTAATTGATCCGGCCTGTGTTTACCGGCCGGATCAACTCCTAATTATGATGTCTTACACTGAGGTAATGTACCCGTTCTGAACGGCTGCAGCCCCCTACCCCCTTCAGTACCTCCCCCCTCACTCTTCATCGCTCTGTCCAGGTCCCGAATAGAAATACAGTGGATATAAATATAAGTTGCGCGCCCGGTTAAAGCATAATATTTTATATTTCGGAGACGTAATCTCAGTTGAGTAAATAGGTTACGGGTTCGACTCGCGGAACGCAGAATTTTTCTCAAGCCTGGGTGTTCGATGCTCCAATTCTTCCTGTTCCTCCACATACCCGAAACCGTATTAACGACCATGGGTCTCTCTATCGATTCCATTTATACAAAAAAAACATGTTTTTTTCCAACTACGAGTTTCTCTTTCAAAATTTTCAATTTTATCAATAGCAATTTAATTTAATTTAACTCTACTACTTTCACTGTGGCATTTCATTCGACAAATTAATTATATCGAAGGTATTTGTTGGATATTGTCATTCATCCTCTTGACCATATTGCAAACACAATAGCTGATGAATCCGAGTAAATATAATTCACCTAGTGTTTTGATAGCGGATAGTAAATTAATTCTCCGCATTGACAATATAAGGTAGTGCATGCAGCCAATAATCTATTGGAAATGTACTCTGACCAGAGAAAATCAACATGTTATAACACTGACTAACCTGGTGTTCAGTCCTCTTCCTTGTCGGCGATCAGCTCACGCTACCTGGGAAATCTTTGATGATAAATGTTTGCGGCGTTGTTTGATTATAGGCGAAGTTATAATAACTTTCACGGCGAATATCGAAAATACTTTTGTCAACAATTCGAAATGCGTGCGGAAATAACTAGTCAAAAAAGCGAAGAAGGAGGGCGCGGGCCAAATAGTGTAGCCAAACCAAAACTGTCCTGTCAGGCGTAGCAACCTCACAAAACCAAATTAGCCAGTATCTACTTACATATGATTCTTCTGGTTAAAATACATCGAAACAAATTATTCGCTCAACCAATAGCCTATGTGCATTATAGTAATTTTGTCAATTTAATTTCATCAGATTCGATTATTATGATCATGATTTGAAAATTTCTTAACTTCGACGCCCTTCATATAAGTCACCAAAAGATAAATCCCATAATCACGCATATAACACAACTTTTTTTGAAGATTATTAACTACATCAATTTAATCTAGTCACAGTGAAAGCATTTTTAGTAGGCAGGTACTACGTTTGACTATTTCAACACCGGATGTTTTTTTTTAAATGGAATTTGCAGTAGTTTTTGACCTTGCTTATAATGTACAAAGGTTATATTTTGCAAGTGGATTTTATTTCCTGGCTATCTATATCTAAGAAATGTTGGGAAAGCGAGAAAATTTCGGCTGTGAACCTTTATAGGAACTTTCTCACATTTGCTTAATGAAGAGAAAACCACAGAAAACTCATTCAAGAGAAGCCGGACTATTGGTGGACATCAGTAAGCTTTCCGTTTCACTTGAAGAAATCACGGCATTTGGTGTCCAGTTATCATTTATTGCCTTTATTACTTCTACTATCCTAACCATGAAAGATACTACCTCTCGTGATAAGTCATTGTAACTCGTTACGGAATGGATGTGCCTTAGATCGTCATCATTACTTCTGCATCGCGCCTTCAGATTGTGTCTTACGGCGCTGAAAAGGGGGCAATGGATCAACAAGTAGGGATCATTTTGAGAAGGTTCATCATCACATGGACAGCAGTTGATCTAGGAAAGTTTAAAACGGTGCAGGTAGCTCACAAACCTACCAAGACCCGTGAGGATTTGTGTGAGTTCGAAGCTCATTTGTTGCTTTTTTCTGAAATCAAAGGCATCACAAATAAAAGAAAAGAATGTTTCGTTCAAATAACGTTCATTCCAGAGTTGCTAAGTCAAATTGTAGATGAGGCTTTTTGTAGAGGTCAACAGTTGTGTTAGACACCCAGTTTGTTGACCTATCCTGTCATTGCTGATATGTCGGTCAGCGTGCCTACGCTACGCGGAGATGTTTTTATTCCTACACTGCAGGCTTTTAGTATGGTAAAGAAAGTAGGCGGAAGTCCTACATCCTACATTTCACGCGTGGCCCTTATTTTACTCTTCAAAAGGTTGCTTCAAATATTATAAACAAAAATAAGTCGGATTTACATAATATATTTCAGCAAAAGTTCAATACAATAAAATTGATGAAATATATCGGTGAATATTTAAATGAAAGAATGCTGAATTTACGTTTTGCGAGAATATTTTCTACGACGCGGTTAACAATAATTTCGGAAGACAACGATCGTTGATCCTGGTAGTAGGTAGCGGACAGCAGAGGTAGAGAGAAGGGCGAACGATCAGTGCGTCGGTACTTTTATAGGCTTACCTACGTCACTGATCCTCTGGGTTGCCAACGTTGCAACTGTCGTGTTCGCAGGCTGTGCCCGACGGTTGGCGGTTCCTACTTTTGAGACACCACAAAATAAAGGATGTTTTTAGCTCTTTTATGTTACAAAAACCAGCGGATGGAATAAGAGGAGAAATATAAATGTTTGAACATAGACAAAATTATGAGTGTTACTCAGTGTATAAATTGGACACACAATAAGCCCTTTACTAACAATGTCTATATTTCACTCCGTTTTAAGATTTCACCTACACAAGTTTTGATAAAATACAATATTTATCTCAAACATTTGGACATACTCAAAATATTGTTTATTAAAAAGTAGCATTTTAAAATACATCTCGGACTTTAAACGTTCATCGTACAGTTTTAGAAACATCAAACCACCCTATGTCACCACATCCGGCGAAATCTTATTCCTTCCGAGGGTAGTTTTAGGCTTACCTGTGCTTTACACTTTCCTTCCATCCGGTACCCTTACGGAACAGCACCACCCCATCCCATAAGCTCCTGAAACAATTATTCTAACAGTGTAGCCTTTATTACTCCACGTTACTAGGTAGACTATTTTTATGGGACTTTATATGGGGAAACGAAACAAGATTGCGTATTACCGGGATACGACGATTAAATGGGTTTATTTGGAAATTTTATTACAAAATGAATTATGATTTTACTTTTGCCTGCAAATATACCCGTTTTGATCGAAAATATTATTGTTTTTTTATTAGAAAGAGAAAATTGAATATAACATAAAATTAAATTCATTTATTGATTTATTTATTTATATATTTAACTCTTCACGTACAAAGAATAAGTACTTAAGCGGACTTATCAGCAAAATCAATATCTTCTAACCAACAAAAAAATACTATTTAAAAGAAGAATTGATCAAAAATTTGTTTTTAAAAATATATCACAAGAATAAACCTAATTTATTAAAAATAATAGCAATTTTTGAATGGGGAAAAAAAAGAACATTATTTTATACAATTTAAAGAATGAGGGATGCGGGATTGGGTGATGACTTTTGAAGGAGACTAGAAGAGGAACCAGGAAAGAGAAGGAATAAAAAATCTTTTTCTTTTATAAAAAAACAAAGGAAATTAGGGTTCTAAGGATATATAATAATGTTTCAGGCGTTTCTTAAAAGTGGCCAGAGGTGCATTTTTTACATGAAGAAATGTAAATGAAATTATCTGCAAAATGTTTTGAGAATTGTTACATTTTATATCTCAAAAATATTTATAGTTAAAGTTAATAATACATATATTATTATTAAAATGTACTAAAACAGAGACCGGAAACATCTTTGAGAAGGAAATTTAGAGATTAATTCAATTTTAATTTTGCTTATTTCAAAATTGTGTAATTGAAGATATATGCATGTGGAATTAAAGGCTTGTTCTATTTTTAATACCTGTTTTTATGTTTTTTTCTGCTGTTTTTCTTTATAAAAATTAAATGAAAATCAAATAAATTTAATAAATTCCGTCTAGACTCCAGATAGTAGATTTTTTGGATTTCGATCCGTAGGTAGTATTAAAATAATGATTTAAAACAACAACAAAGTATAATTGATAAAAAAATAAATTAAGTAAAAATAAATTGCAGTCATCTGCAGGCGATTACTAGTAATTAATTTAACTCGGATAGAGTCTTAGCTACATAAATAAAGTAATTTGCTTTAATACTTAACCTCAATATCAAATACATAGATGGCGCTCCAAACGCGCTAGCTAAAGCTTTCCTTGTTTCATGACATATATACAAAAACCAAAAATGTCACCGATATGGATATTCGCTAATAAGCGAAATGGGGAATGTTGTAGTATCTACATAAAAGTGGCCACTTGAACCCAACCTATGACAGGTCATAAGCCCTGTAAACGCTCGAATATCCATAATCTTGAAACAAAAAAAATCTACCCATCTCTGTAGTGATATAAATAAAAATATACCTACTCCCCCTTGGGATAAAACCCAGAATTGTGTGTGTATAAATATGTAAATATATATACACATACCAAAAATAATATTGTGTAAACAAGATCTGGTCAAAAAATTAAGTAAAAATAAATTGCAGAGTCATCTGCAGGCGATTACTAGTAATTAATTTAACTCGGATAGAGTCTTAGCTACATAAATAAAGTAATTTGCTTTAATACTTAACCTCAATATCAAATATATAGATGGCGCTCCAAACGCGCTAGCGAAAGCTTTCCTTGTTTCATGCCATATATACAAAAACCAAAAATGTCACCGATATGGATATTCGCTAATAAGCAGAATGGGGAATGTTGTAGTATCTACATAAAAATGGCCACTTGAACCCAACCTATGACAGGTCATAAGCCCTGTAAACGCTCGAATATCCATAATCTTGAAACAAAAAATTCTACCCATCTCTGTAGTGATATAAATAAAAACAAAGTATAATAGCTGTGTTTTCGTGAAGTTTTTGATATCTGAATTGCAGCAATAATAAAAAACGCACTGCAAACCTCCCCAAAAAATAGTAATAAAACACGTATGTGAAACATCCCCAAATAACGCTTCCGATAATTGGACGTGAAATGAAAAGGAGGCTTTTCGAGAGAAGGTGGCCGCGATACAACCCTCTTCCGGTTCCTACTTTCTGGTTCCTCCTCCACAGTTCCTAGTCCAGGAGGGGCGACCCACCCCTGGCCGAGCTGGACCCTTGGCAGTAATGGAAAGACTAGCCAACTGAAAATTTCTCATTAGGGAGCACATCTGAAATTCGGATAAAAATTCAAGTCAATGCATCATGTTGAGACCAGATTTTTAGCTTTACTAGAAACTAGTTTTTTTAATTGCAACATTCTGACGTTTCCAAATCATTGATTAGTCCAAAATCATGATTTATTTATTTCGTGTAGACATCGTACTTCAGTTGGGTGCATAACAAAAATACCTTAAAATACTGCAAATAAATATTCTCTTATGCATTTAACAAGTTAAAATTCTCGCACAAATTTCTAGTTCAAGATTTTTTTTTATTGCAAAAATTGTTGGTGCCTTGGTTTTTGACAAGATTTTTTTTGTTCCTATGATAATGAGCGGTGAAAAAACGGCTAAGATGATTTACGATGCGAATATTGATGGAAGTAAAAAACAAGGGACGGACATGTCAAAAGTTGGAATAATCGGCATGCGTGCATGATGAAATGTATGAAAGTAGAGAAAGTGAGGTATGTTTGTAAATATAGGTGATATGATGGAGTGATATGGCATTCTATCCTCTTTGCCTAACCTTATACGATATTTATACAATTCTATCATATTTTATGGGGTCGTTATCACTGTTCATATTTTTCGCAAATAATAGTAATTTTTTAACTTACTATAGGTACCTTTACTGTTTTTTTTTCAAAATCAGAATAAATGCTTATCTACATAAAAATATGACTGGATGCAATTTCTAGACAACTTATCATTATTATTCTCCTTTCCGCACCCAGTGGTGTATAGATAACTGCATAGGTAAAACAAATCCAGCCCGTATTTTGATCATCTTTTACATGAAGATAAGTTAATCAGATTTACACTTTTGGGCCCCGATTACAATGGGAAGTAAGCATTTATTTTATCTACAAAGTAAAATTAAGTTTTCTGTATGAAAAGCAGAATATGCGTACAATTTTTTTTTTCTCACTTTGTTGAATTATAGGTTACTGATGAAGATACTTGAAATGTTTATGCAAATATAATCATTTTCGTACACAAATATCGTTTTTTTTAATAGACAGTCGAAGATAACTCTGTTAACTCCTCATTGTAATCGAGGCCCAGGTGCCAGTCTAGGAAAAATGAAATATTGATTTTAAACTTATTTAGGTATTTCGGGAATGGTAGGCGTACGCGTCAACCACAACACAACGAGGTGAACTTCTCCACTTGATTTACTTTTTCGAAATTTTTACCTTAGAGCAACCATCGATTAGAAAACACTCGACAACACGATTTTTTTTTACTCGATGATATTGAATATTATTATTCTTAATTTTTTTTTTAAATAGCTTCAAATGAAGTATTTAAGAAACTGGATTCAATGTCGTTGTCAGTTTTTACGAACTCAAACAAAAAACATTTAAAATAAAATGAACTCCTGGAAACAACATAATTATCCAGCCCTACAATTCAGCAATGTGTGTGGTCCAATACCAATTTTCATTGATTCAAAGCAATGAAATATATTTTATACTTCGACGATACTAAAATGTTTTTTTGTGATTTATTAAAAACAGTATCACGTAAATATACCCATTCCATGTACAAAGAGGTTTTTGCAGGTTTTAAAAAAATATTTTTTATTAGTCTTGAAAAATAAATGAATAAAGCAATTCAATTTACCAAAGAAATACTATTAAGAGTAGTATGTATCATAAATATTGAAAAAGTTATATTTTTTTGTAAATAGAAAATATTTACAAAGGAGGTATCATTTACAGAAGAAATAAAAGAGGAGTGATACAAGTTTGTGGGTATTCGAGTGCTAACACGGCTTTTACTTATCCATAAAAATATTTTTTAAATATAAATAAAAAAAAAGAAAAATATAAAAGGCCCTAACTAAAATATCATAATGAAAAATTAAAGACCCGTTGCACAAAAAAATAGGATACATTTGCGTTTTGTCAAAGTGGACAAAACCGGTTGCATGAAAAATGTAAAATTAAACAATCTTCTTAGTTGCACTATAAAAAGTTATGTTTAAAAAAAAATGCGTATAATTGTAACGTTTGAGTCAAAATAAACAAAACGGGTTGCTTCAGATAAACAACTCATTTTGTTAGGTTTTTTTTTCTCATTATTATAAATTTATTTGGTATGAAAATTATAATACGTAAACAAATATTTAGATTACACTTATTATATTTTGATAACTCAAATCCACTCTTGTTCTGATGCATTTTTTTTACTTTTATTTTTTTTCACTTAATTTACACCAGTCTTAGCAAATCTATATCTACTCGTATTACTTCGACTTTAAACTTTTTTAAACGCAACTTTTATGTTTAATAGATTAAGTTTTTCTAATGACGTTTCTTGGTGGAACAGCATTTTAACTATGATAATAAAAATATTTATAAATTAACATCTGTATACATTTGAAAAAAACTTAAATTCACACAATTGTGTTTATATTTCAATTAAATTAAGACATTAAAAAATATCTAAAATTTGGGAAAAGAAAAAAAAACAGTTCGCTGTTTTAGTAAGATAGTTATTTATGAAAAGTAATAGTAAAAGAGTACCTTAAAGTTGTAGGTACAAGAATAATGATCTTTATTATTCACTCTCCTCACCTAATGGTGCTTAGGGCATTACAATGGTACGCCAATCGCAGCGTATCTTAATCATTTGTTGGTTACATGACGGTAAGATAATCAGTCTTGCGCTTCAGGTACCAGTCCAATGACCATGAAATATTCTGGTGCCATGTCGGGAACCGAACCCTAGACCTCTTGCATGGTAGGCAAGCGCGCTGACCATAACACCACGAGGCCTAAGACAATACATAATTTAACATCAATGTCACTACATTAAATAATTAATTATCTATCTGCCGACAGTATTGCATAGGGTACTGCATTGTTACTCCAATTAAAGCATATCTTGATTATTTTATAAAGATAATCAGTCTTAAGCCTCATGATAATTACACCGACGTGAAAATCGCTAAAAACGAATATTTCAAGTAGACCTTCTCTGGGATCGAATCCGGTACTTCAAACATGTTAGGAAAAACTATAACCAGTAAACTACGAGGCAGACTATATGAACTCCCCTCGATTTGCTTTTTCGAGATTTTTACCTTAAAGAAACCGTCGTCGCTAAAAGTACTCTTCCAGGATTCCGGTTATATTGCAATCGCAGAGCTGTATTCTTCATTATCTCGGAAATATAATAAATAATCATTACATGTAGCATCATAAAATAAAACATCTATTTGTAAAGTTGTTCTCTTTACCGTTGAGATAATGGTCCTTATAAAGCAACGTTGAAGGTTCAAGTTTGCTACTATTGCAATCATTATGATACATTCAATACCAGATTTACGCGGTTTACCTATAAGGAAACAATAATAACCAATAAAACGTAATCAATCGTTCATTTTCAACCAGCGTTGTCATATTGCAACTGCAAAATTGCAACTGCAAAAAACTGAGTAGTGTTAAAAGTATAAAATATATTGGAATAATTATAGAACAGTATTTGAGGTGGGGTGAACAAATTGAAACTATAACTGCAAAAATTAAGCGCTTAATACATTTTTTCATCCCACTTAGAAATATACTTAAAGTCCCGGATCTGAAACACCTATACCATGCACTGGCAAATTCTGTGTTGACTTACGGTCTAATTGGTTGGGGAGCTTGCACAAAAACCGCACTTGAACCTGTATTGCTACAATTGCAATTGCTTGCACAGAAATCTTTAATCCGAGTAATTTAAAAAAAAACATTTCGTTATCCAAGTGACTTGCTCTTCAAAGAATTCAGAGTACTTAATACTATTCAACAGTATATATTGAGAACGGTAGTGGTTACACACATAAATAGAGACATTTACCCAAGCGTCAACCACAACCATAATACAAGAAAATCTAATATGGATCTAATACTAAGTGAAGGGGTTAACACTGTTCTGGCATCGAGACAACACTATTACGTAGGCAAAAAGGTCCATGACCTTTTGCCAGAATCGTGGAAAGACGGGAGTGTTGTCAAGTTACGGAAGGTGTTGACCTCGCTCTTTCATGACATTGGTCATAGGGAGTCAGAAAAGTTGATGCATGCCACGGATTGGAGATTCTTACTGGATGTCGAAACAAAATATAAAAAATAAGGAATAATTTTAAAACATATATTTATAGATGACAACCATGAAGTTTCACATAAATAAATTGTCTATGTTTTAATGAATGTATGTATATGTATGCGCATGGGTGTATGTACGTGTGTGTGTATGTACATGTGTATATATGTGTATATATATATATGTGTGTATATATGTGTATGTCTGTAGTTATATGTATCAAAATGTGTATACGAATAAGTTTATATTTTGTTTGTCTGTGCTCTATATTAATTTGTTAACTATTATAATATATTAAAATGTAATTGCCTAGCTTGGAACGGGGTATGTACCCTTGTTAGCTGGGCAAAGTGAACATGGAATTGTATTTTGATAAAGAGTGTGAATAAATAAATAAATAAAAAATAAAAATACCTAATTGAGTAAAAATATAAAGCCTGAAATATTAAATGACACCCAGTGAAAAATAACTTCTTAAAATAATTATGAATAAAAAAAATTGCTTCTAGTTTTTCAACGATGTTTGGAATATGTGCAATTATTTTTTTTTGTTTTAAATGTATGCCTTAGAGATTTCAAAAATCATTTATATGTTTAATAGACACGAAAAACATTGTTGAGTTTATAATTTATTTACAGATTTATGTCGAAGCAGTAAAAATATCATAATAAGTTTTTTCTTATTTAAATTAATTTCAATTCATTTATTTAAATATAACATATACATAACATAACATATATTCAATACGTACATATTATAAAAAAAGATAAAAAATACATGAAAGAGATTCATGTCAAAGTAGTAGGAGAATCTTGCTCCGGGAAATCCCTTCGGATACATGGAACAGATCAATATCCAGAGCGATGTTGTTCAGCAAAGCGGTAGCCCTTCCAACAGGCATAACCAGGTAGGTCTTGTATATTGGAATATGAAACAATCTATGCGGACGCTGTTTTAGGTAATTATCAGGAACATACAAACCAATGCTCATCATAATCTCAGGATTATCGACAATACCGCGTAACAATCGATAAAAATGTGTAGTCAAATACACATTCCTTCTAGTATCTAAACTGTTGTAGCCATGCATACCCTGGAGAAACTTGGTCGGATAGAGCCAAGGATAATACCCGCACTCTTTCGTGTAGAGATATCTCAGAAACTTAAAACTTAAAGAGATTTAAAAAATCATTTTTATGTTCAATAGACACGAAAAATATTTTAAAGTTTATTTACAGATTTATGTCGTACCGGTAAAACTATCATTTTTTTTCAAGTTTTTTCTTATCAATGCATGCCCAATCGCTGTCCAAAATGGTGACTTGTGAGTATAATTCAAAAGGTCCGTTTTTTGTATAACTTTTTCTAGTATTTGCTTTTATTTACTGAATCGCATCACTCTCTTCTTAATTTAACGCCCATAAGTTCAGAGATAGCAGTTAAAACTCGAAAAGTCGAAAAGTTTAACAGTCATCTGTCGCCAAATGTTTCCTGCTTTATAGAACTAAATATGATATAACAAAAAATCCGACGCAGAATTATGTAAGTTTGAAAAAACTCTTTTCTCACTCAGCCTGTTTCGAAAAAAAAAAGATAAATAATTTTTGCGTTTTCATCCAAAGTCACAAATAATTTTGTTGCTTGAAAATATAAGATAAAACAACTCGTTTTACCCATTTTTACAAAAATGCAACAATTACGTATTTTACTTTGACCTGTTTTTAACCTAACTTCGTTCAACCAATAATTTTATTTGCATTAAATTTTAATTTTTATGATTTGGCTTGTCTTTAAAATAAAAAAAAATTTCAACAGCGTTTTGTGTATGTCCAAATGTTTGCAGACATGCTGAATTTCCTCCCTTCACCCACATGATAAAGGTTTCAGCTCTTTTACTTCACAAAAGTCAACAGGTGGAAGAGTTGAGAAAATGTGGATGATTAAACATAGGTAGAATGGTAAATGTTACACAGTGTGTAAAGTGGCCACTTAAACCGGCCAACGACAGTTCGTAATCCCTGTAAATGCCAAGACTTCCATTTCCCTTCTCAAAAATGTTTTCTCTCTCTTTCGCTACAAATAAAAACGTTTTTCCGTTTTTTTTTTATAAAGTTTATATTTGAAGCACTAACTTTGTGGTTATTCATTATAACAATATAAATAAAACAACTTGCAAAACAGATTGCTAATAATAATGGATATAGTGAGAACTTAATTGATAAAATAGTAAATCAAAAACAAAAACGCAAACTTATAAATAAATATTTATATTCTACTCCCACAGTAAATAAAGCAAACCCACCTAAACAATGGAGGCGGATTCTTTTTATAAATGACATTTTTTCAAAACAATTATCTAATTCCCTACCATCAAACATTAAACCGGCTTTCTACAAAACTAATAATATAGGAACATTCTTAAAAAATCTCAAAGAGAAAGTCCATAAATATAATAAATCTGGGGCATACCAATTAAATCATTGCGATTCAATCTACATTGGAAAAACTAAAAGAAACTTTAATATTAGGGTAAAAGAACACTTAAGATGCTATAACTCGCAAATCATCTGATGGAAAATAATCATAACTTCAAAAAGACACTGGATTAAAAGTACTTAATGTTGAAAATATAGTATTAAAATTAGACAACTTAGAAATCTTAAAAATTAAAAAAGCGATTCATAATAAGAAAAAAATAATTAATAACCAAATAAACAATATATCTTTTAGTCCTCTCCTGTTGTCCTATCGTCTATCTAGCAAAATACAACCCTTGTAAGGAAAAAAGACTTGATTTATTGGGTCCGCGTGTAGTATTTAGTAAACATGATAAAAATAAAATAGGTATTAATTCATTAGTTACGTAAACCTTGACAAAGAAGCTTGTTTGCTTTGAAACCGGTCGGCGGAGAAAAAAAAAGTAAGTGGTTAAAAACAAATTTGTTTTATTTATTTTAATATAAAAATGTTTTTATTTTATATTTTAAAAATTAAATGTAATATATTATGTCTAATATAAATAAAATAAAGGCGATTTAAATCTAAATTGTTTTCTAAAACGATTTCGCTTGGAGTTTTCGAGCAAGCGAAGCCATCGGAACGTCTCGCAACAACTGGTCTAACCAATAAAACTTACCTTATTCAAGTGATTTAAGATCATCGGGGACCTTACGCTGGACTTGTTCGTCTTTAGAATCGTATGCTACTTTCGTAATTTGACGAGTGACAGCATTCTTAAACCACCTATACGAATGCAGTTGATTGAAAACAAATTGACTTTATCTCGAGTGCCACAAAGCACTCGACACTGACAATCGAATGCGACATCGTCACTTCAGCTGTCAAACATCCTTCTTGTAAAATGCTCAACATTCGTGTTTGAGTGACGAACAGGTATTTTTGTTGTATTTTAACTTAAAAATTACAACACTGATCAATGTTATGATGATAGCGTATCAACAAATATAACGGCGTAAGTATAGCCTGTGAGCTCGCCAATACATGACAGATGACATTAACATAACCATAGAAAAACATAGCAGTTGAGCTCTCAGAAGTAAAGCAACGTGAATGCAGCAATGCTTGAACTACATGTCATTAATATTCTTATAATAAATAATATTATTTGGCCATACGGAACTTTAAAGCACACCTTGGTTTAATTACTAATAGTATTTTATCGGTTAGGTAGGTGTATTTAAAAAAAATGTTGCGTACCTGAAAAAAGCACAAATAATTATGTTTTTGTAAATGATGTCAGTAGCGAGAGTGGCTTTGTGACGTTTTGACATTTTTTATAAGAAATTCATGGCGTAGCCGAAATACTGTTATAAAAACGAGGATGTTTTTGTTGATTGACGTTAGCAGGCGCTACCCAGGGGCGACTTTGTGACGTGAGAAATTATTTAAAAAAAGAGATTCATGGCGTAGCCGAAATATTGTAATTAAAACGAGGATGTTTTTGTTGATTGACGTTAGCAGGCGCTACCCAGGGACGACTTCATGACGTGATGAAATTATTAATTTAAATATTTTTTTTCATTTTACATAGCGTAGCCGAGATAAGAAATTGCGTGGTATTTCGAAATTTAACCGTGTAGGTAGCCACCTAGTTACAATATTATTTTTGTATTTGTATAACTCCTGTTTTATAATGTTTATGTATTTATCGCTATAAGAATTAAACTAAAGATAGTTTTTACTTTTAATCGCTATCCGTTTTTTAAATTATGTTTGTAACACTCAGTAATATTTATTTTTCAAGTATTCAATGTTATTTTTGCATTTTAATTAATATTGTTAATATTAAGCGTATTTTTATTTATTCGAATTTACTAGACTGTTTTATTACAAAAAATAAAAATGCATATTTCTCTGTGTATTTTTCTGTTATAAACAATCTATTAAAATAATACACATCAAATCTCCATTGTCTGTTGATTTTATTTGCAATCTTCTTTTTTTTCGATGGTTAAAACTCTAGGAAATTCAAAGACAATAAAATTTTTACTGTCATATATTGGCGAGCTCACACGCTATACATAGCCCAATATAACTGTCCTTATTTTCAATCCACTATCAAATGAAGTTTCACTAGAAATATGATTTTAAAATTATTTTATCGCTCATCAATGTTAAAATACGTATTTGAGACATATATTACACAATAAAATCCATTACATAAATATAAAATATTTCTAATAACATGTAGATGTGTGTATGTCAAAGGCAAATAATAATTATTAATGTTGCCGTTTCAGTAAAACATTTTCTTTTATTTTTTTTCATCATATTCCATACACAAAATATTCAACAGAAGAAGTCTGACAAGAAACAATAAACTTTTTGTGTGGCAGAAGGGCCATAGATAAATACGGATTTGTTAGTGTTGCCACTTTCTCATTCGTCTTTGTAATTGAATTGTCGGAGGATTTTCAAGAATAGCATTATGACAAAGCAATAGAGATGCCCAATCGACTAAAGTCGAGTGGGTGACAAAATGTCACATCTTTCCAGCATAAGGCTTCAGATCCCTTATCAATATCTTCAAGTTGGTCCTATAGAACTGGATCCATCTCTAACGGAACTCAATCGAGAACCGACATGGCTGTTACCGGTATTACTTAGTTATAAAAACGCAAAGTACTGTTATGAAAATAAATGTTATTTTCTACTTTTTATTGACGATTTAATAAATAATGATGTTTGAGGTATTTGTATTGGTCATCACCATCAATCATTTAGAAAAATGTAAACAGTACCTTGAAATAAAACCGTTTTCGTATAAAAATAATAATAAATCTTTCATATTTAAATATGTTGCAACAGAGAAGGGAAATATTTTTGATGATGGAATATGGAAGTACAGGCATTTACTGGGCTTATGCTCTGTCATTGACTGATTCAAGTGGCTACTTTATACACTGTGTAATATTCACCATTCTGCTTATGTTTATTTATTTATTTTTAATTTTAAAAAATTTCGACACCGCTAAAACATATAATAAATATTAGTTTTAAAAGTAGTATATTCCTATATAGAAAACTATTATTACTCCAATATTTTAAGCGGGAAATTCTGAATAAATAACTAACTACCATCCTATTTTAATAATTTCAAACATGGCTAAAATATTTGAAAAAATTGTTTAAAAAGGTGGACTGAATTTATAAAAGATAATAAATTGATTCCCCATAACCAATTTGGTTTTATGGAAAATAGAAGCACTCTGAATGCAATTGCAAAATTATCCACATATATTCATAATTCATTGGACAAATCATTGAAATGTATTGGTGTATTTATTGACTTAAAAAAAGCATTTGATAGTGTATCACACAATAAACTTATATAAAAATTAAAAGATGTGAGAATGGGTGGCAAAACCATCGAATGGCTAACAAGTTATCTATTTCAACGACCACAAAAGGTAAAAATAAAATATACATGTAGCCAAACGGAGACTTGCGATTTTGGGATACCTCAAGGTACGGTGATAGGTCCGCTTTTATTTATTCTTTATGTCAATGACATATTTTGTCAAAATTTAAATTCAAAAATAATATCATATGCCGATGAAACGGTTGTTTTAGTTGAGGGAGTTAACTGGAACTCAGTAAATTTAATAGCTAATGACGATATAAATAAATTGAAATTATCGTTTGACAAAAATATATTATCTTTAAATACGGAAACGACAAAAAACATCCCATTTTTTATTAACAAAACAAATTTAAATTCAGTAGTAAAATTAATTATTCATTAAAGCAATTGCAACAAAACTAACCGTGATCTCACATATTCAGTAGTTGATACAACAGAATATCTCGTGTATACATAGACCAAAACTTAAAATGAAAATACCATATTAGTGAACTAGTAAAACAAATTAGAAAATGTGTGTGAATATTTATTAGATTAAGGAATATTTTAAAAATCGATCATTTAAAAATAGCGTATTACTCAGTTGTACAATCTTTGTTACAATATGATATTGCAGGGTGGGTGGTTCATACGCCAATATATTAAACCCTCTTAAAATAGTACGAAGATAATTTATTAAAGTAATTCTAAAGAAACCCTTAACATTCAATACGGAAAGTCTATTTAAAATATTTAAGGTTCATACAGTAGACACTCTTTATAAAGAAAATAGAACCACTCAAGCACTAGAAGCAAAAAAATGAAATGTTATTAAAAGTTCTTAAGATGTTATGAATAAACTAAATAAAGCATAAATAAATAGACACACACTCATTGTTTTACTATTTAGTAAACTTTTGATTTTAAGTATCTTTTGCTTTACGTAGTACAAGCATTATCAATTTATTGTGTTAGTATTGAAATGTTTTGATTTTGTCAATATTTCCTATGGTGGATGTTCATAAACTGACTTGATCAATATACAATTATCAATTTTGTAAAAAACTTTGAGATATAAATGGCCCATGTCATTTTTCTTGGTTAAAGATACCACCTAAAACTTGGTGAAAAAATCGCGAAATTCGACTTGGCTGCTTTTTGCTATATACTCACGATATACCCATTGTATTGGAGTAATTCCAAATTAAAAATAAAATTAGAATTTTTTTATAACTTAAAAACTTTTTAGTTTGTTTGTGAAAATTCTTGATGGAAGTTCATTGTAATTTATTATATAAATAAAAGACGAGTGTTACCTTAATCCACAAATTTGTAGATTAAAGTATCACACGTCTTTTATTCATATAATAAATTAAAAAACTTTTATTGTCTCTTCTGTAAAGTTGGCTATATGTCGCTTAGTAAATTTTGGCATTCATCACTTGTAGGTTGATTGTCTATAAAGATTTTTTTTCTCGATTTTTTTTCTCGATTTTTTTTTATTTTATTTTTTTTTCGTTTGTAAATGTACCTACCGAAAAATCCTCTCCAATTCAAAATGTCAAACATGTTGAATAAAACCCTCTTTTTTACATGGCAATTAGTAGAGAAAACAAGGATTCCTCCAGTCTGACACCTACAGCGGTATTGAATATCAATTTTCTACAAAAATACCACCCGCCAACAAAAACATACCTGAACATCGTACAAGTTAGTTCGTTTCCAGCCAAAACAGCCACCGGGGGTAACGAATCGAACGTTTTTGATTGTGTTCGAATGTTCGTTCGTTTGAGGATCGAATTGCCCGTAACGGTAACGAACCATCTCGTTATATTATAGACGTCGCAAACCATTGGCGAGTGAATTTATCGGCATTTAGACAAATAATATTAATTTATGTAACCTTTTTTATCCAAAAAGAGCTATTTACAGTGTAAATTGATGAACACTGATTTATTTATTTATTATAATAAATACGGCCCAAGCCAATTACAACAGTTACATGAAGAAACATAAATTAAAGAAACAGAACAAAAAAAACATAAACCTATGGTGCAAAGACAAACAAGGACAATACAATGATGGTACATAATATATTCATAAAAACGAAAGACATAAAATTTTGAGCAAAACCATGCCAATCCAACTTCATCCCACACTATTTTAGTCGCGAAGAGATCTACGAAAAACCAGAAGATTAAATCCCCAAAGAATTTCAAGCCATGTGATGAATTGACTAAGCTATACATTGTGGATAATGGGGCATTAAAACAAAAGTTGCTTTTAGAATATTTAATAAATAGCTGATACTTACTTTAATGTAAAAAACATAAGCCCTGTAAATGCCTAGACTTCCATATTCCCTTCTCTTTAATGGTCTCCATCCCTATTGTAATTGGTTAAAAAGTCTTAGATTAATGATTATTAATTAGTCTTAGATTCGAATGATTTTACTCTTCTTTGTGTTGCAAGGGTTGCACCAAGTCAGTTCTTATTAAGTCGATGCCCCAATAGAGGCACTGACTTTGGAGGACTAAAGAGGTTTTGTGGATCTTAAATAACAATGTTCCCACAGAACGGAAGTGGATCAAATAAGTAAGTTTTGAACAACTTAGCACGTGCTGCGGATGCTTCGTAAGAACTTTGACTCAAGTTTCCTCTTCTTTACAGCGTCAAACTCCCACCGTCCTGGAAGGCCGCCGAGGTAGATTTTTCGGCTTTATTCGGCAGAACTAAAGGCCGCAGGATTGACGTAGGAGGAAATAAAAGTGCTAGCTGGTAATAGGGTCTCTTGTAGACCAATCATAATGGACGCTACTGTCGGTAATAATCGACGCGATAAAAGTTTTTCGTCGCAATTATTTATCATTTTACTGATCCCAATCAAACATCGACTTAAATTTATCGATCGGGAATTATGATGAACTAATATTTCCAATGCGCATGTGCGATTTTATTATAATTGTCCATTTCAATTATGATCGATGAAGTTGCTTAAGGATTTTTAATCACAAGTGATTGAACAACTGGGGGCATCTGATGATGTTCACATGCTATTTTTAGGAGCGGACGTAGACAGTGAAGAAAACAAAAAAACACTTCAGCTTGAATTTGAACAGAATTTAAACCTGTTATTTCATTTATAATTATCATTATCACTTTTTGATAAACCGGTGAAGAATCAGAAACGTGTAATATTAACAGAAAAAAATACTGTTCTAAAAATAATATTGCCACAATATCAAACAACCGTACATCTAAATCCAACAAATACTTGAAAATGGGTATGTCAAGAGAAATAATAATCGGTGTGCGCGCATGAGAAGATGTATAAATGTACAGGAAGCGCGGTCTATATGCAAAGACAGAGTGGTATGGCGTTCTATCCCCTCTGACTACCTCTACGGAGAAACGGCGTGATTTTGGTAGCTGTTGCAAAAAAATACTATGTTTTTTTCAAAACATGAGATACAAATAGTTATTTTATTTTATTTATAATGGTTCGTCACCCCATCGTAGAACTCACGTTATCTGTTGTTAGTTTGCAAGCACCTTCCCTCCCGCCTCTTCCCTCCCACCCCTCAGCTCAGCGTTCAGCCTCGGCGGTTTCACCCTAACTAAAGGGTAATTATTGGTGACCATTTTGGATCATACTGTTTGCTTTATTATTTAATACGGGACATGACAGTGGCGATCTAATTTACAACCCCTTACAAAGTTTTTAATTAAATTGGAACTTCGGCGATGATCGATTTATAGTTCCGAACTTAGAAGCTTGAACGAGCTTTCTGTGTGTACATTAAATAATCAAAACGCCTCCTCTTTCCGAAATATTAAATGCCATACTGAATTTATTATAATTATTTTAATACTTTTAAATCAGTTATTTTTGTTATTATTTTTTTAAAAGTAAAAATTGTTATTTCTTTATTATTAATATTTTAAGCATTAAATTTGTGGTCAAACATTTTACTAAATGTTATTGAATATTTGTATAAAACCATTTACCGACTTTCCTATGCCTACCGGTTTCGAGACGTACCAACCAATTAAAATGCAATTCTTGTCCTTCAGTTTACGTTGGAAGAACATCGTGAAATTTTGATATTCGTGATAAAGAACATATGAGGTGTCTTAAAAATAATAATTTCTCCGAATTTACAAACCATCTAATCAATTTAAATCATGGCTTTAATTAACACACAGGAGTTAAAATCTTACATACAAATAATAAAGGGTTAAAAGTAAATAATATGGAAATTTTTGATAAATAATGTTCCTTTGATCAATAATCAAACAACCTATCAATTTAATCCGTTATACGATGTTCCACTGTAATGATCACCCTAAACCTATTAAGCTTACCCCCTCCCTCCATTCGTCTACTTTTTTCAGCTTTCTCTCAAACAACATAGAATATTTTCATAATTTAATCAGTGAATGTTTGTCCTAATCTTACGTGCTTATCAAAATGCATGTCGTGTTGGCTTGATATTTTTGTGCAACAACTATGGTGAAGGTGTATTGTGGGTTTTGTGGGTACTTCTCGAAACCGGTAGACGTAGAGAAGTCGGTAAGATAAATGATAAATGATAAAATGATATGCAAATATTGAATAATAGTTATTTATTTTTATCCCTCATACTCACTTATCTTTTTTTTCAATAAAATTTATAGCCAGCCTTATGACCTTTAATAATAAATAATGTGTGTGTCTGAATAATGTAATTTTTTTTTTAAATAAACTGTATGACTCCGATTCTTTCTTTAAATTTTAGACATAATCTCTCAAATTCGTCTATCAAGCTGATCACCTTACGTTCGTATTTACTAAAAAAAAATAAAAAAACAACAATAATAAACGCTACAACTAAAATATGTACAATATACATAATAAATTTAAAAAAACTTTATGGTAACACAATAATACAACAAACACAAGAACGTTTTTAAAAAATCAAGAATCCACGGGTATTTAAGTACTGGTTACATATTGGAAAATAGAATTGGTATCTAGGCGATTCTATGAAAATGTGCCCATTTGGGTTTCGAAAAGATCGTTCAATAAAACTGTCAAATTCAGTTCTTTATTACACTTAAGTATTAGGACGCAAATTATATGAAAAAGATAGATTTTATTTTTCGGATAATTGGTATTAATTTTTTTATTACAAACAGTAATAAGAGTTTCGCGAATGGTAATTACATTACTATTGGTGGTTATTATGTAATATCAAACTGTTACCTTAATTTAAAACCTTTATTAATTTAGTTTAAAACAGTGTAATGTAATTGCTCCAAAAATATTTAATGATTTAATACCAAATAAAAACACTCAAAATGTTTAAAAAAAATAATAACAAAAATAACCGCACGTGTAAATAGAATAGCGAAAGATTTTTTTGAAAAATATTTGTGTTACTTTAAATAATTAGTACATATCGTCACTTAAGCGGCAACATGAACTATCTCATTTTTTTACACTTTGCAGGAAAGACAAAAAACTGAATAAGATATACGTCATGTTGTCTAGAAAATTTTGATATGTCATGTTAATATGAGTCGATTTGTGGCGCCTCTAGTGGGAGTTAAAACTGAGTATACAAGTCGATTCAGAAGGCTACAAAGCTTTTTACATACGTATCTCAATCTGGTAAAAACATGAGATTGGTCATGTCGCCGCTTAAGCGACGATATATTATTTATATTCTTAAGAATTACATAACTTTTTTTAGTGGTTTATACTATATTATTTATGATAAAGTAACATTACGTATTCTTAGCACATATATAACATATTTTATATTTATGTAATAACTATCATTAATTTCTACTTTTGAATATGAATAATAAGGTAGTTATAGTTTCTATTTTTGTTATTGTTATATTAGTATTGAACTACTTATACTTTAAAAGGTAAAAAATCTCCATCTTAGAACAGGCTGAGCCATGTTAGATGGAGACTATCCTAGCCATAGACCGCTCCTTATTCATTTTCTCTTCACTAGTTTTATATACGGCCTATTTTTATGCCGGCCTCGTGGTATAATGGTCAGCGCGTTTGCCTACCACGCAAAAGGTCTTGGGTTTGATTCTCGACATGGTTGATCAAATATTTATTTAAAATAATGTTTTTACACCAGAATATTTCATAGCCCCTGGACTGGTACCTAAGGCGTAAGACTGATCATCTTACCTTCATGTAACAAAAATGATCAAGATACGCTGCGATTGTTGTACAAATGCAGTGCCCTTTGCATCATTAGGTGTGGAAAGGGAATAATAATGATAATGAGTTTTATACACATAGATTCCTTGGTATTAAATATGTACACTTTTATATGCAATAAATTTATAAAATAAAAAAATAAAAAAACCAATAAAATAAACCACAGATGAAGAACATTTTATATAAGACATTAATAAGTCTAGGCATTTACAGGGCTCATGACCTGTCATTGGCTCGTTTTAGTGGCCACTTTACACACTGTAACATTTACCATTCTGCCCATGTTCGAACATCCATGTCCTTTCAAATCCCCCATCTGTTGATTTTTGTGACGCTAAAGAGCTGAAAACTTTATTGATGCGAGTGACATTCTAATCGAATTATTTCACTTACGTACTAGACAACGTCTGAAAAAAAAAATTATTTTCATACTTCTTTTGGAATAACTGGTTTTAATATTACAGTAGAGTTATATTTATAGTAGAGTATTACAGTAGAGTTATATTTATGAAAGCGAATGTTACACAGTGTGTGAAGTGACCAATAAAACCAGCCAACGACAGGTGATAAGCCCTGCAAATGCGGATACGTCTATATTTCTTTCTATAAAATGTTATTTATCTCTGTTGTAATATATTAACTTTAATAACTCCCCAGGAGGTTAACTTTTCTTGTCTACATAAATTTGGATAGCCTCAAAATATTGTTGATGTTAATAGAGCAGAATCTAGCAACATTATTTTTTGCATCTAGCCGCTCGTTTTCAAAACTGACAGTTATTTCAGATTTTAATTCGACTTAAAAATTTACTAATTTCTATCTCATATTTTAATAGGATTCTAAAAAAAAGTGCCTAGCTCAGAACGATTAAAAATTTAAGCGAATCGTAATTGAAGGAAAAATTTCTCGGTGAAACAAATTTCTTGTCACTTCTAATGCGTAGATAAACGTATCGAAGCGTTCTAGACCCGTCGATACAAACCGATGTACTTACATCAAAACTTGATGGTGGGGGATCGGTAGTGTATTTTCGTAATTGGTCGGGAGAATTCTATCTTCAACTATTACATTATACTGAAGCTATGTCATTTTAGTGCGTAGATATGTGTACCGTGATGTGCGCTTCAACGTGTTTCATATCGATATACCTACCCAAAACTTAAAGGTGGGGGGGCTGGTCGTGTATCTTTGTAATCGCTAGAGAGAATTTATCTTCAACTATACGATCAAGGTAAAAGTATGACGTCTTTATCTTCCCATAGCAATCGGAGCCTTGATCTAATTCCACTACAAGAAAACTGAAATCGCGTCATTTCATGAGATGGTGAATTAAAGATAGAAGAAAAATGATCACTTGCATGCTTCTAGTACGTCATCGGTGACATAATATCAATCATTACAGTGTAAAATCAATATTAATATACCTCATACATATTTCATGTTGGTATCTCGCTAATCACAGCCTCTACAAGGCGGACAACATAGTACATAGAAATACTTTGTACTTATATGCCCCGATAAATACGAATCCCTTTTCGATGGTAAAAAGAGCTTTAGTGGCCACTTAACAAAGTAACACGACTGCCTTTTGGTATCATTATTTCATTGGCAGCTCTTGGCATCATTTACTTTATCGTTTCTATAAACGTTTAAGATTTATTTTTATTCTAAAACTGTTAGGTTTTCATCAGTACTAAGCGTTTACTTAGGTGATAGGGACATTGACAGCAGTAAATGTAAATTTAAAAAAAAACTCAAATCTTTTGTAAACAAAGAAATTTAAAAATATATTTGTATACCGTTCAGCTAAAAAATATTGTTTTTTCCTGATCTGAAAAGAGGCCACAAGACCTTTAAAACGAATCCGGGTGGGGATTTATTTATTTATTATTATTGTTTAAATTTATTTTAAAGAAACAAACAGTCGACAGTGATATAGTAACATGTTTTAATTTTTTTCAAATACTAAACGTTTTAAGTATTGAATCTGTCAATTATACGATTAAAAATGTACTCTCAGGAGTCAACAGTCATTTTGCCACAGAAAAATAGTTACTTAAAGGTATAGTAATTCATATTATTGATGTGTATTTAAAACTTAAATAGAGCAAGTTTAGTTTATAATTTAATGAAAAAAAATTAAAGCATTATAACAAACATTTACATATTATAAGAATATATTTGTGGTAAAACGAACACTTAAGATAAAAATTAGAAGTAGTAATTAAAAGTAGTATTTTTTTAAATTCATATTGATGTTTTTTTAATATTCATTAGGACTCCGGTGGCCTAATATACTCGTCCAAACAGCCTGAATATGAATATAAATAAGATACATAACCCTTTTTCGAAAAAAAGCAACCTTTAAAAATAAAGTTAATTTAAGATAAAATTAAAAAATAATATAAACATGGAAGAAAAAATCATTGAGAATATTTTGGAGAAAGAATGTGGGAATTTAGGCATTTATAGAGCTATGACTCGTCATTACCTATTTAAGTGGCCACTCAACAGGTGGAAAAGTTTAAGGAATTCAGACCAAATGGTGAATGTTACACGGTGTGTAAAGTGGCCTTTCTTCCCTTCTCCAAAATGTTGTTCACCTCTGTTGTAATATGTTAATGAAAAAATGACTAAATGTATTAGATTTGTGACACGTGATGTCATACAAACCATATTTAATGTAAAAATTAAAGACAAAGAACTGGATCTTGTGGATACCACCGTATTTTTTGGTATAAAATTAAATTCTAAGCTTCAATGGGGTCCACGTATAGCTAATTTATCGAACAGACTTAGTTCTGCAGCCTACGCTGTTAACTCTTGTGTGGCTGTGATGTCACACTAGTCGACATAGGACACAAGATTTGATATATCTCTCTTATTTTTTTAAATGATGAATTCGCATTTTTTGTAATCTTCAAATGGACGTTTTCACACGCGATTTGGAAAGTAACATTTGTATCACTATGCTTTATGTAAATACAAAAAATATTTAACCTTGCTACGCGAAGCATGAATGTCCGCTAATTCAGCAACACATATATATAGATACCTTATACAAGACAGAGCACGAAGATAGAAGTCATAACTAGGAAGACTGAGACGCTGTTCTGCGATGGGTGTCATCTAAAACAGATTTAGTCTTCAGTCGGTTAATGACAATGATGGGGGACGCACGCGCGTAACATGAGCGGCGTATTTGTGATTTTCAATTTATTTTGCTATAACAGGATTAAATTATATGTTTATTCCCATAAATTATGGAAAAGGGGTTATTAAACAGTAGTCTCCATGTTTTCCATTTTTTTCAAATGTCTGAACTTTAGAATATTCCGTGTTTTACTAGTGGTAACACGATGTTACTTCACCGCGCGCAAAGGGATTATTTACTACAGTCTTTTAAGAGTTAAAGTGATTCCACATCTCACTAATGCAGAAACATCTAGATTGGTATACTTCAGCTACTTCCACGGCGTTTTGTCTTACGGTATACTGGTGTGGGGAAGTGCTGCAGATGTTGATTCTGTTTTTCTGCTGCAGAAGAGAGCTGTTCGAGCAATTTACAATATGAGTCCCCGAGAATTTTCATAGAGATATGTTTTTAAAAAAAATCAATGTATTGGCAGTCACGTGTCAATATATCTATGAAAAATTAATATACGTTCTTAAAAATATTGTTGACTTTAGAGAAAACAGAGATTTCTATTGGTTAAACATTAGAAATAAAGATATATGCTAGTTGTGCCCACCACTAGACTGCAAAAATTTCATAATTCTTTTGCCTTAAACTGCATTCGATTCTACAATAAGGTACCCCTTGATATTCAGGCTTTGCCAGCTTAAAATGTTCAGACTCCAAATACCTGTTAAGACTTTTCGACATAATGTCTTATTTCATATAGATATTGCTGCTACAAATTATGCTATTAATTCACCTATTCCAAGATTGCACAAGTTAGGCAACCAAATCAGTTGAATTGACATTTTCCACATTAGCCAAATAAAGTTTAAACTTGCTATTAAAGAAATAGTTTAGGATTTTGAATGTTGTTTATGTATTTATGTTAATTTGTAAAAGAGAATAAGAAATACATAAATAAATAAATACACGTCAAATATATTTATAAATGTACGACTAGATATTTGTTTTTTTTAATTTTTTTTATAGTTTTTGAAACTAAACTTTTTTTTATTTATTTTAATTTTTTTTTTTTATATAAAAAGAAATATTTTCGTTCTTATCCAAATATTTAACTTTGAGGGCCATTTTCAACGAGTTGTAAATAACTCACTATTAGAAAATGGAATCGAGTTGGGGTAGAGTGGGATTCGAACCGCGGACCTTCGGTCCGTGAGTCCGAGACACTAGCCACAGGACCACAACCCGATTTATTTTATAATATTAATTTTTTTAAAGGGTTTATTTTTTTATTACCTTTTATATTTTATTTTTAAAACAGTTGAAAACCCCAGAGCTATTATCAGGAGATAGTTAGTATTATTACCTAGCCTAGGGCATTCAATATACATTGCAACAATCCCAACAAATCAATGATTTTTGCCATTTCGAATATACTGCGTTATCTCTATTTTTATAATTTTTAAAGTAAAAGTATTAAAATTCCAAAGTTATTATATAGAATAATGTATAAAACAAATTTGTAATACGTGTATGTATATATATATTGTTATTATATTATTTCATAATTTTGTAATAGAAAACTGTTATGTTAATTGTATTAATGTTCATGTTTATATAAGGCATTTGTGCCGTGGATACACTAACAAATAAATAAAGTAATTAAATTTATAATAAGTTTCCGATAAAATAACAAAATACTTTAATCGATCAAAGTATAACTATTCTAACCCGATATCCTGAAGTTGATTTGCTCTTTTTGATAATAATATGTTGGCCACTTTATTTTTAAGTTAGGCAGAGATAAACTAAATATATCAAAATATGATGCATATTCATTCCCGGTATTCTGTAATCTAAAAATAGGTGAGTTATATTGAGCTACAGTTCGAGAATTTTGAAAAAAAATATTTTTGATGTTTTGCCGAACCTAGGTGGTACATAGAACGAACTCAACTTCGGTAGATCGGGGGTTTCACCGGTCCACAAGCTTCAAAAGGTTAGGAAACGCTGCTCTATGGTACAGAATTTATTAGTGTTTTTATGACTCAATGAACGATAAATTTTTATTGATATTTAAAGCATTAACTTTGTGGTAAAACATTTTACTAAATGTTTTTAAATATTTTTTGTATAACCACTTACCGACTTTTCTGTCTACCGATTTTGAGATGTATCCATCTCTTTGTCAGGAGACCAATTAAACTAACATGCAAAACCCACTGTACTTCTTCATCATAGATGTTGCACAAAAATATAAAACCAACATGCCGATTTGAAACCATACGCTTTTAGTAGGCAACACCAACAAGGATGGGGTGGTGCGAGTGACACAGTTTTAAATAGTGTATTTGTTGCACCAAAATCCCGAGAGTCCACAAATCACAATATATGACACCAAAGCGATTATTCGCTTAAACAATACTCTCTTACATATTCAAAAACTATTCTTACTAAAACGAAAAACATAATCCCAACAATACAACACATACAAATAATATAATCAGGAGATCCTCAACACAAAGACAATATAAACTAATACGAACTAATACCACTTTCACACAAAGGGATTTTTAGTATTATGCAATTACAATCTTTAACCTACTTTCACTCACCATTAAAACAATAAGTAACGAGAAATGTTCAAAAAGGCTATAAAAAATGGATAGTGGAGCTGAGTAAAATGGACTGTCTCATTCGCTCAAACCAATTATGAATCACCTGCACCACAAATGTTATGTTCCTGTTATGTTTTTGTTATTTTATTGTGCGTTTTATAAAATAAATAATATCAGCATCATTCCCTTTCCTCACTTAATGATGCATAGGGCACTGCATTGGTACGCAAATCGCAGCGTATCTTAATCATTTTTTTTTACATGAAGGTAAGATTATTAGTCTTACAGGTATAAATTAAATATAATCATAAATGCGTAGTGTTTTAAACTGTCTGAACATTTTGTTATTTTTCTCTGTATATTACGTCTTCTTTGTATATACTCATATGTAAAAATATTTAAAAAGGCATATTGTTAAGTGTCCTTGGCACGGGTAACCCCAATGAGGTCACATTATTTTTATTGTTTATCATTGTTTATATGATTTCTTTTAATAAATAAATAAAAACCCTTACATGTGTATGTAAATTTTTAATAACATTTAGTTATTATAAAATTGTTCTTGCCAGGAGCTCCGCTGTTTGCTTATATTCGTAGGGATGATTATAATAATCAACATAAAATACAAGAAAAAGCAAGGCTCGGGAGCTCCTTCACAAGGATGTGACGGAATGACGATCCCGAGCACGGTATCCTATATACGAGTAGATATCGACTTAGATTTTTAATGAAAGCTTTTTGCGTCGAAGTGATCCATACTCAACCTGACGCTGGTCATTAAGGACATCATATCGGAACGTACAAGGAATAAATGGATTCTTTCAAACCTACAACATAAAAATGGAAAAATACAAGGCGTAATTGATTAGGACAAGAATCACGTTCATATCGTCTTCGTGAATATTTTTTACGACATAGATGTGTTATATTTTTATGCGTTGACATTCTTTTCTCTTGACTTATCTACCTTGTATTTTTATTTATGTGTTTTCAGAGTCCCCCTCGTCGTCAAATGGTCAGCGCGTTTGCCCACCAAGCGAAAAATCTCGGATTCGATTTGACATGAAGTAGATTTATTATTAATTTTTCTGTTTACATTTTAGTATATTTTCTTATCAATATCAACATATTAGACATATCAACATATTACAACCGAGATGAAGAACATTTAAGAAAAGGTAATGTAGAAGTCTAGGCATCTACAGGGCTTATGACCTGTCAATGGCTGGTTTAAGTGGCCACTTTACACACTGTGTAACATTCACCATTCTGCCTATAATTGAACATCTGTATTCCTTCAATTCTTTCATCTGTTGATGTTTGTGAAGTTAAAGAGCTGAAACCTTAATTTATGCAGGTGAGATTCAACTAATTGAATTATTTCACCTACATACTAGGCAACGCCTGAAAAAGTTATTTTTTCAATTTCTATACTTCTTCATGGACCAGGTAATTTATCAACAATATTTTGAGTTTGTCCAAATTTTTGTAGACAAGGACTGGATTCAACTCCCTGTGGAGCTGTTTATATTAACATATTACAACATAGATGAAGAACATAACACTTAAACCAGCCATTGACAGGTCATAAGCCCTGTAGATGCCTAGACTTCTATATTACCTCTCCTTAAATGTTCTTCATCTCTGTTGTAATATGTTGATATAAACAGCTCCCCTGAGAGTTGAATCCAGTCCTTGTCTACAAAAATTTGGACAAACTCAAAATATTATATTAAACATAGATAAGTAACATTTTAGATAATAGAATACAGAAGTCAAAGCATCTACATGGCTTATAACATTTTTTATAACTTATTGGCTGGTTTAAGTGACTCTAAATATCCCTATATTTATTCAAACAAAAAATCCCACATAGGCATTGCCTATGCGTGGGTATACCTAGAATACATTATGAAAAATTAAAAATAATTTAAAACAAAAAATCACGTCGTTTCCGGAAGAGGTAGGCAAAGACGGTAGAACGCCATATCGCTCTGTTTTCCCATGCAGACATCGTTTCCTCTATATTATCAAGCTGCACGCTGATTATTCCTTCTTTTGACATGTCTCTCTTCAAGTATTTATTGAATTTGGTCACTCCATGTCTTTCTCGGTCTTCTTCTATATCTGCGCCATTAATATTCGCATCGTCAATCTTTTTAGCCGATCTTTCGTTCTGAATGTCCAAACCAACGCAGAACTCCTTTCTTGATTTTTATTTAGTTATTTATTTTAAAGAAACAAACAGTCGACAATGACATAATAACATTTATTTTAAAATACAGTTAAAAGACAGACCAGCGAAGTTTCTAAATAAAAATCATACATATTTTTAAATTGTGTTACAACAAAAGGATGTGTTTACGTGTATATGTATGAGAGTAAGTGTAGATGTGTGTTTATGTGTATTAGTGTGGGAGAAAGTGTTCAGGAGTGTGCATCATTAAATAGCAAGTGGGATCGTATCGCAGCCAGAAAGAATGAGTCTTAATTTATTTTTAAATAAATTAAGGGGCGTGTTAAATATATCAATATATATAGTTAGAGCAAGAACGATAGAGGAAAGAGTGTTGTGCATAGTTAGTGCTACAGACTGGCAGATGCAATAAATACTTATTTCTTGTCACGCGAAAGGGGACATTAAGATTAATTTTGGAGAGTGGGTTTAAAGAGTCTACTTTATTATTCAATAATTTATGTAAAAAGCATAATTCAGATACAGTACGTCTATTTTCAAGGGTAAAAAATCCATTTTGTTTGGCAGATTGGCCGTAAGTACAAAGCGTTTTATTGTTTTTATAATTAAGGTATTTTAAAATTTTCTTAATTTAATTCTTATAAACGCATGGAGGACTTTTACAAGTATGGTACATGGAGAAAACGATACAAAGTTAGAAATAAAATACAGTATTTGGTACATTCAAAAGTGTGTAATTATACGTGATAAGAAAACATAAATGGTATGCTTATAAATAAATACTTCCAAAATGTTCAATCTTGTTATAAATGCACAAATGCATGCGAGCAGAAAATAAAATTAAACAATTTTTTAAACATGCTTTAAAATCCTTAAATTTATACATCCGTACAAAAGAATAAATCAAAACTAACATAAAAAACTGGAATTAAGTAACAAGTGAAAATTACCAAAACAGTTTTTACTTTAAATAAATATAATAACTACCAACAGCAGATAAAACTATTGTACATAAATGTGAACTCGTGGTAAAGGCGTTTGTAAAAATAAGGTTTAGTCGATAATGCTTATTTCAGCCTTACATAATGTATGGATCTCGACATTTGTGCATCTATCGTTATAGTTTTACTACACATTAGTCTAAGAGATCGCGTTTCGATAGAAAATTTACAAACAAACCCATTTAATCGTCGTATCCCGATATACTATCTTCTTAAAAATGGTTTACCTCACTGTTAAAAAAATTAAGACTTTAATTTTTTTGTTTTTTTCCAATAAACATAAAAGGTAAAACAGAGCATTCTAAAAAAAAGAATGATTACAAGCAATGAAATACATATTAACAGTAAAAATAGTGGGACCAAAAGATACAAAGAAAAATTGGGTCTATCCTTCGACAAAATGCTGGCCATTCGGTACTGCGTGCCTGTGTGTGGTGTGTGGCGTGTGGTGTGTGGAGATTGCAGACAAAGAGATATTGTTTAATGAGTTTTTACTGCACTGGCCTTAGAAGGGCGATCAATCAGTGCAGGGCGGCGGGAAATGAAGGGGAAAGAGGGAAGGGGACGTGACTAGAATCACAAGAAACAAATAACAGAAATAATGAAGTCGAAACGACAATTTTTCGGCGAAGAAAATGCTGCGAACAAAATTATTATTTGAGATTTTTATTTAATCTTAAAAGTTGTACAATTTGTTTTTTTTTTTTTATTTGCACGTGATATTTTCACATTTTTATGGTGTTGTGCAAAAATGTGTTTAGCCACACCAACCTCAAATTGAGATAGTTGATGTTCAACATCGGGCGCATTTTTCAAAAATATGATTAATTATTTAGCTTGTTAAGTTTTATATGTGAAAATTAGTCGGTAAATCAAACAGGATGGTAAAATTATATTTTCTATTTTTTAATATAAAAATGAAACAAAAAAATGGAAAAATACATCTTTTCAAAACACCTTAAAAACTATATCCTTGGTAACAACAATACGTAGATAACAATACGTAGAAATATTTTCAATAACGTTATTTTTAAAAAAAGGTGACGATGATATGATTTATATCTTTCTTTCAATGTTAAATTATCAAAAGTAAATATTTTGTTGTGACGGAATTTTCTGAATAAAAAAAGAAATAAAATTGAAAGAAAAGCTTCATGTTCTAAACCAAACATTAAAAATACATTAGAATTTACTTTCAATACTTTTTTTATAGTCTTTATTCAATAAAATATACACATTTTTACAATATCAACACATTATAAAGAAAACAAAGTATTAAAATATATTTTGTCCCGATAAACTATTCATTAATAGTTTGTCATTGGGTGCTCAGACAAAATATCAAAAATCAAATAATAAAAAGAGTACCTACAGACATAATACTGTATACGAATCCGCAAATTACAAAAAGTAAGCTGCCGTTTGTAATAAACAACACTCAATGGCAATTCTGGCAAAAAAGCGTCTTTTGCGGGAGTCAACACATTTTTGCCATATTTTTATGGTGTTAGCCACATATTGATCTTAATTTGCAACAATACGAGTACATTAAGTTTCTTTAAGCAGTGTTACGTTGTTTTTAGTCCAGTTGCGTGGTTTTTGGTTAACACATCGAGGTATTACAAGGAACTTTCAAATTTAAACTCATCTAATTATTTTTTCAAAGTAAGAATATCACTTTTGGATAATGATTCTGATAATAACTTTTTTTTTAATTTATTTTGTAGCTTGACATATTTTTGCATAACACCATCCATTTTATACATGCCCCAATGGATCAGATTTAGAGAGGGAGTTCGTTTTACAGTATTTACTGCGTATTTTTTGCAATATTTGTAATTTATAAAAGTAAAAATATAAATACATTGCATATTTAAATTTTATTTTAAATATCTTTATAGATATTTGAAACCCACTACAAAATAGGAAACCCACTACATGTTAAATTCCATGTTGAGTATAAACTCGGTATAAACTCAACATGGAATTTAAGATGTAGTGGGTTTCATATTTTGTTTATTTAATCATTTTTTTAAAACATTATAAACAATATCAAACAATAAAAAGTAATGTGTCCTCACTTAGGTAACTTGTGCCGAGGACACTTAAAAAAATATTTTTTGTACATATGAGAAATATTTACCAAAAATATTAAATTATAAAAATATATTATAAAATATACTATAAAAATATTTACAAAATTTTTAATCAGTTTCTAATGCTACGCATATTAATATAATTTATATCTGCATACCTATATTATTTAAGAAAATGTACAAAAATAAAATAAAATACTCTTCACTATTTATAAGAGTATAATTTTACTCTTATTATTTCAAAATTGGTTTGGCTGAATGCCACAATTCTTTTTACCTCTACCTACCCCTGCTATCGAAAAGAAGATTTTTTAAATATGAGCTTGTGAAAATGCGTCAGTTAAATAAAAATGACCAAATCGTCGTGATCGCAGAACAACTACAGCTATTCGCTATAAATAAAAAGTCCTTCTGGGGATACAGCATACAGCGAACAGCGAAATGCTTTCACAAATGTATTAAATCAATTCTTCCTTTTTATTTTTGAGAAACGGCAAAAAGCAAAAATTATGCAATTGAAACACGGCGGATTTTCTATAAAAAACTAAACTTCATGTTTCATATGACAAATTTAATGTTAGCTTTATAGTGAAGTAGTTTACGTGTTAAACTACCATGTTCGAGGTCCTAGGTTCTATTCCCGGAAAGGTAATAATGTTTAAAAAAAATTCATACCTCTAAACATCTTATATAATTTTGAATAGGGTTGTGGTTCAGTAGAATTGTAAAATTGTGGTTTCTCGGATTAATGGTTCAAGGTTCATATCCCTTTCTACAAAATCTCATTTCATATTTTCCAACACAAGTTATTATGACTTTCAAAAAATGGTTAGAAAATGCAAATATTTTGATAAGAAATAAGAACGATTCTTATAAAAATTTAGGGTTAAAATAAGGGTTTATTTTGTTTTATTTTATTTTATTTGACCAACAACTGCTTTCACTTAAGAAGACATCTTTTGGACTCGTAAATCCAAAAGATGTTTGGGCAAAAGTGCTTCTTGTTCAAATAAAACAATCGAGGAATTTTATTTATATTTTTAGCAAAACCGTTAATTATGCAGTTTTAAAAAAAATATATCAACTTAAAACATAAACATTTTTAATAAGAACTCAAATAGAGAGGAATTTAACTTTTTAATTTCTTTTGTTTATATTTAAAATGTATTTTTAAAATTGATTTATATACCTTAAAATAATATATATGGATTACTTTGACTAAGAATTAGCTACATTTGGAATTTTAAAACTTGCTTCTTATAACTGTAATTATAATAATAAGGCGTAAAATGATTTAAGCAGTCCTATAATATCTGACATGTATTGCGTTTTACCACCAGATAGAGGGAAAAATTCTATTCACCAGAAAGTTATTTTTTCAAAAATGGCAAAAAATCTTAGGATCCTATACCTCTGATGTTCTGCACGAAGAAATGACGAGTCATAGACCGTGTGAACAGATTTTTTTATTATCTTCTCTGAAATAACGTTCTCCATCTCTGTTTAAATATCCGTTAATTTCTTTGAAATTTTAATTCGAACGAACAACAAACGTAGTTCATATCGATGTTTGTACTGTCTCATTCCATTACTCGGTTCGTTTCTTCTGCTATATTTTTGTCCATTCTGCTAGTGGACGAAACTTAATTGGCTGGGTATTGGGCACCGAAGAGTGGGAGGAAAGAGGCACCGGTGGGGAAGTTAATCGTCTAATAATAGGCCGTTCATCCCCCGAGAATGGATACTAGAATATCAATGCCCTGAATTAACCCCCACTTTCACCCGAGTTCAATTTCCGTGAAATTGATTGAATGTGAGGAAAAAGTATTAGGGTTGAACATCCACCCGTAAAAAAGGTATAAATGAAGACATTTAATGACAAACATTTGTCTACATTTAAACATGGTAGCCAAGTAAATAAAAAGCTGCGTACTTACTAATATTTATCTACCTCGCTATAGACCTATCTGGCTTGTTCTCCCGAGGGTTGTTCCTCATGTGAGATAGTTTTTCCATCTTTTGGGAGGTTTTTTACGGGGACAAGTCCCGCGGGGCTGATTATGAAATGCAATATATGGGAGGCTAGTGGTGTCCATTCTTTGAACATGACTATACTAGTCCTTCCTTCGTCGTCTACGTATAATTCAAAATAAATTAATCGTTCTAGTCGGAACGAATTCCTTCGAGTCCAAACGGAGGAAATATACAATTATGTGTGTGAAATAGAACCGGAATCCCAAAGAAATCCTGAAAAAGATAATCAAATAGATAAAAGTCTGTCTTATACTGTAGTGCTTGGCGCGTTCACCTACCATGAAGCTGACATTGTGTATAAAACTGAAAATGAAAGTTTGACATCATAATTTTGATTTGATATTACAAAAGGGTGTTACAAAGGTTGTTACTTAAGTTTTGAGCTATGGTAACACCAGTGTGAATATGTCAAATCTGACATTGTCATCGTAAAGCTTGCTGTTTTTAATGGTAAACGTCCTCAGAACTTTTTGTCATACGAGAGATATTTATGTTGTTTATAGATACTTGAAAAAAATAATTTAACTTTTGGTCATGAAGCTCACGAGCCACCGTGTTTTGCTGGTTTTCTTAATTTAATCATAGTCGCACTTTGCTACAGGATGAATTTCTATTGCTACAGCACTTTGAAGCACTTCGAAGCAAATAGTCATTTATTTTTTCGAAATAACCGAACATGTCACCACCGTTCCATTAAAACAACGTAGAATGGTCAATTTTGAATAGTACACCATAATTTGTTGGCCAGAACAGTGTTCGGAAAATAAGGGAAACCAATTGCAGAAGACGAATCATTCTCCACTACGACAATGCAAGCTGTCACACAAAAGCTCAAACAAGTGAATTTTTAAGCATTCAAAACATCAATTTGATGAGTCATCCACAATACAGTCCTGATTTGGCACCCAATGATTTTTTCTTGTTCCCGCATATCAAAAATAAATTACGAGGTCAAAGTTTTTCGACGTCTAAAGAAGCGGTTGATACGTTCAAATCACATATTTTGGAGGTACCTCAATCGGACTGGGAAAAGTGCTTCGAAAATTGGTTCAAACGCATGCAAAAGTGTATTGATCTTCAATGAGAATATTTTGAAAAACAATAAAGCCATTTTCGATTATAATTATTTGTTTTTACTTGTCTATCTTAAAACTTAAGTAGCAACCCTCGTAATACACTGGAATATTTTATTGTACCTGTACCGACACCTGACGCGTATGTGAGACTGGCCATCTTACCTTTACGTAATCAAAAAAATCAAGGTTCGCTTCAGTAAGCATACTAATACAGTGCCTTTTGCACCATTAGGTGCAGAAAGAAAATGATAATGATAAAAAACGTATGATCAAAATAGAATTAAACATGTTTGAGTGTGTTTTATTCGGGTGGGTGTCCTCGTTTAGAGCCCTGCATACTTCAACGTGCAACTTTAAAACAGAATATCTTAATTCCTTTAAACCCATTGCAGTTATTTTAAGTTCGACACTAATAGAAGAAGCGATGATTCGCGATCCGGAGCGTACAACTCGCGGAGGAGACAAAAAGCATAACCAGATTGTATTATTTAATGGGATATTCTTCTCCCTAACAGTTCCATCGAAATTCTTGAAAGTTGTTGGAGATATTTAGAAAAAAGACGTTTTGACTTAAATGGTCATCGCTGGTATTTTGGCTCCGTCAATACTTTCAGTTCAAGGTTTGAGACCTTGAAAAGCCGAGTAAAATATTTTGTTAATTGGGCCCATCAAAAATCCAGTACCTGTGGCAAAACCATTTCATTTTCTTTTTTTTTTAATAAGATTATTTACGTACCTACCAAAATTTAAATGTGGCGATTTTGTCTTTTTATTACTGGATCTCCCAACAAGTCTCTATTTATTTTAAGTTTGTCCAAATTTTTGTAGACAAGGATTGGATTCAACTCCCTGGACAGCTGTTAATATTAAGATATTACAACAGAGATGAAGAACATTTTAGACAAGATAATATAGAAGTCTAAGCATCTTCAGGGCTTATTACCCGTCGTTGGCTGGTTTAAGTGGCCACTTTACACACTGTGTAACATTTACCATTTTACCCATATTTTAAAATCTATATTCCTTCGATTCTTTCAGTCCATGAAGAAGTATAGAAATTGAAAATAATAATAATAATACTAATTTTCAGGCGTTGCCTAGTAGGTGAAATAATTCAATCAGATGAATCTCACCCGCATAAATAAAGGTTTTAGCTTTTTAACTTCACAAACATAAAAAATGAACGAATTAAAGGAATATTGATGTTCAAATATGGGTATAACGGTGTGTAAAATGGCCACTTAAACCAGTCAATGACAGGTCATAGGCTCTGTAGATGCCTAGACTTCTATGTTATCTTGTCTAAAATATTTTTCTCTGTTGTAACATGCCAAGTTCTCTATTTATTTCTGCTTATGTTGGCAGCTGGCATTACACATAAAATATCGTTTTAAGTTTGACAACTGGTTTCTGACTGGTTTGTTTGTTTCATAGCGAACTCCTGTCATATTTCTAAATTATATTTTCAATATATTCTTTATTTATTCTATTTTTTACACATGAGTTCTATTATAATCCACTGCACAAAAAAAACATGTTCAAAACTCGTTAATCTATCGTAGCTGCTTTAAATTAAACTTACTTTAAGTATCAAATTATGTGGCATAAAAAAAACTTTTTAAAACACTAAAATAAATTTTATAAACACAATTTATATACCTTTTAATATGTTCATGTTATTATCTTTAATTAACTTCAAATTGGTCAACTATATTATAAAAATCCCTCCCCCCTCACCTACACAGTTTTTCCTTATCCCCAACTTTCTAACAGTTCTCTTCATTTCTTTTTTATTTGATATTTTATGTTTTTCTCTGTATTGTGTAATATGTTCTATCATTATATTTGTAAAAAACTTTAACTTTATGTAAGTACTATTTTTTACATTTGATTATTTTTTATAAAGCATCTATTGTTTTTCCTAATAAAAAAATAAATAAAATCACAACATTCGTGTGAAGTTACTTTGACTGTCTAACTAGAGTAGAACTTATCAAAGTGTAATACCAATCGATATTTTTTTTTTAAAACTGTGATTTTTTCTTCAATTTGATTCTAAAAAAAACACAAAAAACAGGGCTAAATTATATGTTTATTAACATAAATTATGAAAAATAAACAATCACAAAATGTCCATACCGACCTCGTGGCGTAATGGTCAGTACGTTTGGAAACCATGCAAGAGGTCTCGGGTTCGATTCCCGACAAGGTTGATAAGAAATATTATTTAAAAGGGTATTTTTACACTAGAATATTTTATATTAGACTGGTACCTGAAGCGTAAGATTGATCACCTTACGTTTATGTAACAAAAATGATCAAGACACGCTGCGATTGATGTACCAATGCAGTGCCCTGTGCACCATTAGGTGCGGAAGGAGAATGATGATGATGTCTTGAATACGCCTCCGTAATATGGTCTCCTTCATATGTTACTCATATAAATTGCATCGTATCAGTTTAGCATAAATTTATAAGAAAAATTGCGTACAAATTAGGAATCACAAGAGATCACTATAACTAGCGGTATGGAATTTTTCCTGAATATATCCAGTCTATCACGATGCAGATTTTATATGCGTGTTTAAGATAATTAAAAGTTTATTTGATGTCCCGACTATTCATTCTCCAACAAATATCTTTTAATGTTCCTTAACGTAGACTCAGAAATAATGAAATTCTGTTCCTCGGTCATCATAAGACTAATTATGGTTTCCATGCGCCTCTACCCAGAATGATTAGATTTGTAAATGAAAATCAAGACTTCAATTATTTTGATTGTAATTTTTTTAGTTTTTTTACAAATAGACTGAAAAACTATTCCCAATGATTTTAATGTCTATTTGCAGAATCAACCTGGATTTCATTATGCCTGTCTAATGTATTAACTTCTCTTTGCTTTTCTCTGTTGTATTCCTTCTATTATTTGTTTCTGTATTATTTTTGTTTTTTGTTATATGATTTGTTTGAATTGGACATTGTCCGTTATTTTTTTTAACGAATGTCTCCATGTTCTTTTTTTCTTCAAATGTCTGAACTTAAAAAAGCGATGTTAAAAAAATCATAGCTATAGCATAGATAATACGAAACACAAAAACACCACGGAACTTCCTTGTTCGCTTTTAAAAATTTGCTTTTAAAAAGGTTTCCGGGATTTGTCTATTTTTGTTTTAATTATCTTTAACTATAAATATGTATATCTGATAACCTTTAATTGTATATGTCCCAGAATGAGTTTTCTAACTCACGGGAATGCAATTATGTATTGTACATTTTTGTATTTTAAAATATAAAAAAATGAATTTAAAAAAATTCTTCCATTTCTTAACTTTTGTGAAGTAAAAGAGGTGAAGGTGCTCGCAAAGGTATTATTTACCACAGTCTTTGAAGAGTTACGAGGGCATAATATTGGAGAAATGTGTGTGTGCTGGTGATTGTAGCCAATTCAATAAATATGGCGGCGATCTTTACTAAATAAAAGATCTTGATAATATGGACTGTATACAATTTATTTTAAAGCAGAGTGCGCTCCGTGACGACCGAAAACTTTGAGAAAAAACGAAATAGAGAGAGATTATAGCCCTTGTGCTATCTTTATATACTATGCTTTTAGTACCCACCAGAGTAACAATACTCTAGTGTGGCACGCACCAAAATCAGTAAGAATTTAAATTAAGAACTATTAAACAAAAAACTCAACAAATATATTGGCATAAGCATTAAACATTTCGTAAGTTGAAAATATATAGTATACGTGCTATTTGTTTCTCGCTTTATTTTACATATTCTTAATTATATTGTTAGGCATTTTAAGGCAGTCACCTCTTGATATGATGATTATTAGTTGTGTCATTAGTTCTTTGAACAAGATAGGACAAAGTTAGCGAGAGGCACGAGCCACCTCTGTACGTCATACAAACATGCGACATGTTTCCATCGGGGAAGAAAGGTGTCCTCGCACCCCGGCACGCGAACAAATTTGATATTAAATTAACTGTTTAGTAAATTGATTTTATTTATTTATTACCCATCCTACCCTTGACTCATTCTTATAGTACTGTAGTGAACTCTTTTGATGGAATGAAATGGTTAGTTTGACTTACCGTGGTTTTGTTGTAAGGTTGCGTGAAATTGAATAAAAACTTACATTGTTCTGAGATTTAATAGATAATGTGATGAATATAAGATTATAAAAATAATGATTAAATTAAATACAACACTAAATGAATTAACCGTGACACGAACTTATATTATGTGGGTATTTACAAGTCTTAGTGAGAGAGAGCAAAAAGCTAACTGAACCGAAGCTGACACGGGACAAGGAGATTCTGTTGAGTTTCGATCGTGTCAACGTCGAGCAGTTCAGGTGTTCCTTACGCAGTGTTGTTAGCGGTAAAAATGCAGCGTGCGTGCGTGCCCATAGTACCTACTTTACATCAAGACAGAAGAAATACAAAATTAGAAGATTTGGATTTGTAACAAAACGAACAATATTTTGACACAATACAATTTTTTTTATCTGCATATCAATGGCTAATGGAATCGTTCATAAATGTTATCATAAATCGATACATAATTCATAGTGAATTTCATCATCCAGCGCCCAAAATTTAAGAATTCTTTATCGTATCAAAAGAAGGTCCATTTCCATGTTCCTCTCCTTTCTTTAAATATTTCCATCCTTTTATAAAACTGAACGAAATTCGTTTTTGCTACAGTCCGCTTTACGTTAACATTAACCATTAAAAAATATACATTTGTAAATATAAATTTACTACCTTACATTTCGTGACAGTACGGTGTTGCGGACTCACGAATCACGAATTTAGTTTGTTTTTTCTGCACAGTTCTTTTCCAATTATTATTATTTCGAAATTTTTGGTGAATCATAAAACGCAAATATTACAATTATACTTAAAGAGAAAATTCAATTGTTTTTTTTTATTTGTTAATCGACTATTAAACTAAGCTAATCTAAAAAATATATGTGTATTTTTTTATCCACGCTATCATTTTAAATAAAAATAAAAAATTAAAGTTTTGTATTTCTGAAATTAATCCGCGTGTGACGTAACAAGTTCTCTTACGCTTCTCCTCGGTTAGTTTGGCTGATTGGTCTTTTGACGATAATTAAACCGGAAATCTTCTACAACTCTCTTATCGTTGGTTGATTCATACAAACTAGTGACGTCTCTCAAAGTAGTTTGTTTTTAGTTTAATATTTTTAAATATTTTTTTCGTACATTTTCAATAAACTTCGTATAATTTAATGCTCTATTTTTTGTCGCGCGTAAGAAAACATTTTTGTATCAAATTTCCCGTAGGGATGAAGTTCCTCATTCCCTTATTTCATGAGTTAAAAATACAAAATAAATCAAATAAAAATAACAGCTTCAAAACATTTCATTTTTAAAAAATACATTTATATTTATTTTCCTTATTGTATTGGGTGTTAACATCCAGTAATATTTTTTTTCCAAATTAAGATAACAAAAGGAAACAATAAAAAAAATACAACAAATGAACCAATAACATATTCTCCTTCATCATTTTAAAATTAATAAGTCAATAATTCATAGCATCTAACGTACACTGCGAAAATATGCGTGCAGCAGCTTTATTCTCTTGGTTGAACGAGAACAGAAAAGGGTGTCAAAAATGCTCACTTTCGTCTACTAAACATTGTTTTTTGAAGGCTTGTACTCGAATTAAATAATAAATGTAACGTGAAGGCAAATACAATATTTTGTAGACCAGAATATTATAATTATTTTACAGTTGCTACTCATGCCAGCCAATAAAGGGTCATAAGCCCTGTGAATGTCTTATCTTTCAGTTTCCCTTTTCTCAATTGTTTCCATTTAAATGACGTATAACCTTTACTATTTCCTTATATTTTTGGTGCTCTTTTTTAAATTTGAAAAAAATCTGATTCAACTTATGTTAACGCCTAATATAATGAGTAAAAATACGTAATAAATAAAATACAAATTACAGCTTCCGTAATATTATAATATCGATGATATTGTCGTACTCATAATGTCTCTGTATTTTTTTTATTTATTTACAATTTTAAAAAACCCGTCAGGGTTGCATTAGAAATTTAATATTGTCTAGTCATTTTATGTCTCGTCTAGTCTAGTTGGTTCAGTCATCATGTGCTTTTTCAGATTGATTTTAAATTTGTCTCCAGTAAAAGTTTTCAATTAGTAAGGTAGGTCGTTGTAGTGTTTAAGTCCATTATGTAGGATTTTTGACTGTCCTGTGTTTGTCTTTGCTTTTTCAATATGATAGTGTTGTGGTTGTCTGGTGTTATATTTGTGTATGTCAGCATTTTTGACTAATATTATGTCGTCGTCTTGTATGTTTCCCAGGTGTATGCTTGCTTGTATGCTTCCATGGTGCATAGAGCACTGAGTTGGTACTTCAATATGTGCTAAGTGCAATGGTTCTGGATTATTTTGGTGACATGGAAGGAAAGGCGATCAGTCTTAGGCTTCAGTTGCCAATCCAGAAAATAGGAAATTAACGAAATGAAAAACAAAAACAGTATTTATTCATATTTCTATTTATAACTGAGCCGTTAGTTGAGCACCCATGATCTAGAGTTACAATTTCCAACGCAACAGGGATGGGGCGAGAGTAATTAACGCCCAAGTAACACGTTACAACAAGGACTTTAATTAGGAGCACATAGGGTTGTACCTACTACCTACTAGCTTCTATTTGGTACTCGACACTTCTTACACGTATCGGCTTCAAACTTTAGCTTTCCTAACTTTTTTTACCATTAACGTCAGTTTGTGAAAATTCTTGGTGGAAATTTGTTGAACTTACAAATAGTTTTACCTTCTCCGAAATCAAACCAATTTAATAAAGAAAATATTTTATTTTAATTATTTTATTTATTAATTCATTCAAAATTAAACTCATTTAAATATAAATGAACTTATTAAGGCTTTTTAGGCTGTGCCCGTATAAAGCCATAATAATTAACGATAAAAATATGTTTTATTATTGATTAATAAGTTTTTTTAAATGCATGTCGTGTTGGTTTTATATTTTTGTGCAACAACTATGGTGAAGATATATAGTGGGTTTTGCATGTTGGTTTGCAGGTTGGATTAATTGGTGTCCTGACGAAGAGATGGGTACGTCTCGAAACCGGTAGACATAGAAAAGTCAGTAAGTGGTTAGGTACAAATATTTAATAACATTTAGTAAAATATTTTACCACAAAGTTGAGCTGAGCCGCACAGTAGCTATAGAGTCGCATGCGGCTCGCGAGCCACAATTTACCGACCACTGGATTAGATTATTCATTATTTTTTTAGCTACTAATCTTTTACGATTGGTGTTTCGAAATAATATAATTGGCACTGCTATTTCCAAATTCAAAATGTGTGATGGTAACCCGGGAACATCGAGTGAATTAAAAAAAGTTGGTTCTTCAAATGTTGCATTTCCATTCGTCTTTGGCTTTGATCTTTTTTTTCAAGATCAATGTGCTGCTCTTCTTCTTCTTCTGACAAATTATGAGTCAATTTAAAACGCATAGAATGTTCCGTTTCCGTTGGAACTTCCAAATAAAAATTATATACAGGTGTCTAGTGGCAGATTACAAATTTTGAAAATTAATTAAAAAAACAAAAATGTATTGATTAAAATTGTTTATAAGTATGAATATAATATAAACATATTATATTTATATATAAATATATTATATTTATTGAATTTTTCATATCTTTTGTATGCTGACTTACAGACATGTATATTATTTTTATACTCATATTTTTTAATTTTTGTATTTCTAACTAACTCATTATACTGTTATATTTTATATTGTAAAAGGCACTTGTGCCGTATAATAAATAAATAATTAAATAAAAGTGGATTTTATTTTTTTAAATCACATTTCCTAAATGCCAACCATTGTTTTGTACGGACTCTTCTAACCTATTCCGCGTATTTTCAAAAACACGCTTCATAATGCACTGGAAATTACGGTTATTTAAAATCGGATATTGTTATTCAACTGTACGATACTGGCAGGCTGATTTTTGTAGACGAGACTTTTGAGATAGTCCCATAACTAAAAGTTACCTAGATTGAGATCGAGAGATCTTGCGGGCCAGGCGATGTAGCCAAATGTGGAGATCACTTTTCCTGAGAATAATGCTCTTACTGCATTCGTCGATGGCCGGGCTGTTTATGCAATTGCACAATCTTTTTAAAACCATGAGTTTCGATTGAAAAAAAACACTTTTAACGTGTTATCAAAACAACGCATAAATATTGTTTCTTCGGTTGATACCGCTGGTCTTGGACCAGGCCCTGCTGTGTTTATTGCTGAAGTTGAAGCTCTTAACTGTGTTACCTAGTATTCAATTAATTTAGTCGATGGTGCATCACAAATGCGGCGTATGTTGAAGCGAGCACAAAACTTACGCCGCGCGACAATGGGTGAGAATCATTGGTTAGGTGCGCGGTACGCCTCAATAGCGTAAGCACACAGCTTTCCTGTCCAATGCTCCATAGTGATGGACGAATCCGCAAGACTCGTGATACTAAAACACTTCTCCGTGTCTCCCCCGCACTACCCAATCAAACATTATTTCAATTAAAAATAGGAAATCTGCCGCTGGACAGTTGTAGAAACACTCTTCGGCTAAAATTAAATGTTCTGTTCAAAAATGAGTCAATCCATCGATTACTTTCCTAGATTTGCGGCCACAAACAGGCGGAACTTAAATTTGTATTGATTTAATATAGAAGAGTCCCGACTTAATGCGGAATCTTCTAACAAATCGGGAAATAAAAATAAATAGTTGTGTATCCAATAAAATAACAAAAATAATCTAATGATGTCGGATAAATATGCCCGTATTCCGAGGCAGAACTCAAGGTGAGACTTTAAGATAATTATTTTATTAATGAGCACTAATAGTTCAAAAATGGTAAAGATTATACGCCATTCAATTTTTTAAAGAATTTTGTCAACATTTTCACAGTATTGCCTATAAATCGATACATGTATTTTCCATTTAAAACATTTATTCATTCTTAGTGTCATGCCATGTCGGCCTCGCAGTGTAATGGTCAGCGCGTTTGCCTACCATCCAAGAGGTCTCGGGTTCGATTCCTGACATGGTCAATATAAAATATTTATTTAAAAGGGCTTTTTTACACTAGAATATTTTTCATAGACCCTGGACTGGCACCTGAAGCGTAAGACAGATCATCTCACCTTCGTGTGGCAAAAACGATAAAGATACACTTTAATTTGTGTAACAATATGGTGCTCTATGTACCATTTGAGGAATGATGATAATGATGACCCATTCTTAGAATGTCCAGTAGAAATATTTGCATGAATTTCAATAGGAATTATTTATTAAGATTTGGGAATGTATTCTCTTTCTAAACCAGAATGAAAAATGACTTCATTCGATTGTGATCCATTAATTATATGGTCATTTATTATAAATTCACTATCCATAACAATTTCAATTACTTTTCTCTGCCACAGGCTACTTGGTATAAACAAAAGTCGTTTATATTGTATAATACTCCACCGCTATCAATTTTCAAGCTTTTATATCTATTGGCAATAAAATCAATCATAGTAGCTAACTACCTACCAACTTATCCGGTGTACATAATGGAATGAATGTTGATCTTTATCTAAACCGGTTACCAGGGGACCAGATAGGACGAGGAGGAAATTAATAACTAGAGAAGCTATTCGGACAATTCGTTTAATTAAAATCTCCTGACATTGCTAAAGGAAATTACGACTTGAGTATTCCATATTAAGACCGACTCGAGTGCTCCATATTAAGCCGGATTTCTATTAACAAAACGCTTTAAAATGTTGTTATTCCACTTCGAGTTGTGTAATTCAACATCCGACTATTAACAAATAGCTTTCTGCCACGATATGCAGAAGTCTTCGCTTTTTGACACGCGCGCAAAGGACACTGTCAAACTGATGTCCAAACGTTTGTAGAAAGGCGAAATTTCTTCTCCAGGGAATTATTTAAATCTAAATTTATTGCAACAGAGAGGGAAAAGGTTTTTGAGGAGGGAATATGGAAGTCTAGTCATTTACTTTTTTTTCTGTTGTTTAAGTGCGTGTTGTATTTGACGAATTCTTCGAATATTTCCTACATGCATAGTTTATTATAATATGTACTTACCCTTTTTTCTCTTAGGGGAGAGCAGGGGAATTGGAGCCTACTTCGGGAAAATGTTGATAAAAACCACATTTGTTTACTTTGTTGTCATTTTTTATTAGTTACTTAAACCTCGTTTATTTTACTATCTTTTTATCATAGACTAAATCAACTACCGCCATGAATTAAGGTACAATAAAGATTTTATAAAAAAAAGTCAATAGCTCCCATTACACTATACATGCGGTTAATGAAAGGCTATTTAACGTTCATATGGGAAATAGGAGCCATCATTTTTACTTCTCCCAAAAATAAGGCCAAATATAAACAAAGAACTATTTGTAACACAAGTAAAAAATCAAGTATTTATTTATTTGTTTAATAAGTAATAACGGACATGATGTCCAATTACAAAAGTATAAAAAAACATACAAAAAATATTAAATCAAAAATACATATCAACGTGTTGAAAATATACAAATTTTAACATTTTAATATTCAAACTATTTAAACAAAACAAAGAAATAAAGATAAAAAATTGCTTTTATGAAAGGAATTATTATTATTATTGAAGAAAAAATATTATATTATTAAAGGAATTGTTAAAGGAAAACAAAACTAGACCCTTTACGGGCCCAAACAAAAAGCACAAACATAAGCATCTAAAAAATCGCCGCCAGATCATTCTTTATGGGCCCTCTTTCCCCAATTTCTGCATCAGTGCCACAGCTTACCCGCTGACTACCATCTTTAAAAGTAATTACAAAAACATCTTATTCGACTTTCAATCACAATTTGACTAATGAAATTTGAAAGAAGACGAATCTGGGCATATAATAAGCAAAAACATTGACCAAATAAAAAAGAAAAACACCAAAGAAATCAATGTAAAAAACCACGTTCTAAAAGCCAAATTCTCAGCAGACGTCTTGAGCCAGATAAGTTATTTTGATTTTTTATATTAAATGGGAGTATCTTCTACATTTTTGGTATATTGTACTCTATTATTCTTTTCCCGTATTTATTATTGAATATAGGGAGAGCTAGTCCATCTACACTAGTGAACCAAGTATTATATACATTCTCCAATTTATTTCTATATTCAGATAAAGACGCACGCCGAGAAACCAATTACTTTTAGAACTGTTTTTTTTTAAATGTTTTTCTTGCCGTATTTTTTTTTGTGTTTTATGTTGTTGTTTTGATTAATTATCTTATATTTGTAAATAATGTTTGAAAAAAAATGACATTATTTTTTGACTAGAAACAGTATTACCAATCGAAAGTTCTAGCATTACAAAAAAACACAGGTATTTTTCGTTCATTTTCACATTCGCGAGAGAAAATAAGTAGCGACCGACCAAGGTTTCAGCCACGGTTTCGGTTTTGGCAAAGAAAATAGCTCAGCCCAAACCTGCGGTCGGGGTGTGTCGGATTGTGTTCAGCTGTAGTCGGGTGTATCTTATGGCTCGTGACGATGTAAGTTAAATGTATAGCAAAACAACAAACCAAAAAGCGCTTAAAATGAACAAATATACTCATTAAACTTATGCCTTTTATTTTGCTGTGAACTTTATTCAACAACACTTATACGCCTAATTTTGGGCGTTTTGAAGTGGCTTTAAACATACAAAATCTTGCTTCGGTCAGTCACTAAAAACAAGTTACCTTTTCACTTGTAAAATAAATTCTAATTTATAAATTCTCTACTCTAACCCATTGATTTGAAATGGATAATTAATTATTTTATTTAAATTTGTTGCAATATAATATATATAAAGTCTAGGCATTTACAGGGCTTATTACCTGTCATGGGCTGGTTTAAGTGGCCACTTCACACACTGAGTAACATTCACCATTCTGCCTGTGTTGTATGTGAAGTGGATAATTAAACCAGCCTATGACAGGTCATAAGCCCTGTCAATGCCTAGACTTCCATATTCCCTTTTCAAAAATGTTTCCCCCCTCTGTTGCATCAAATTTTAATATGAATAACTTCCTAGTGGGGAAATCAAGCCAGTCTGCAAGCATTTGGACATGATTAAAACATTGTTTAATTACTTTATTGGTTTTTGACTGTCTTACAGTTCTGACAGTCTTAACTCTCTTAGTTAATCGCGCAGCAGGCATTTTTTATACGTGTCCAGTCCATCTCATCCTGAGCAGTTTTACGTGGGTCGAGATGCTAGAGGCTTCATATATGCTGTACAACTTGGCGTTTTGCCTAATGCGCCCTCTTCTCCATCTTTCACGGGACCACAGATTCGGCCAAGAAGTGTCCTTTTAAATATGTCCAGCGTGTCAGCAGATCTAACTGTCAATTGACTGAATTTGTTATCACCCGAATTTGTATGAATTTTCAGAACATTTTCTAAAAAAAATTTTCAATGTACGAAGCCTATGAATAAAAACTAAAATATGTTTTATGCAACTACTATGGGGAACAGAAAATCAAAATGACATAAACAGTCTACAAACACAGCAAAATAAAATAGAAACGTTAGTATATGACCTACCCTATCTAACAGCAACTAAATAACTTTTTAAACAAATTAAACAATTAAAACAAATGTCGTTTGAAAATGTTCTAATAAAGCGAAACAACTGTCACGAAATTTTTGTTTTATATTTGTAAAAATAAAATAAATTGTTCAGTAGACTCAAATCAGTGTTTGATTTCTAATATTATAAGTTTAAATATGGAGTTCGACAAAATAAACGCCAAATCAATCAATAAACAATTAAATGTAACTAAACTCTTTAAACTAGAATCCTAAAAATTTATTCATAAATTAACCACTGATGTAATTGTAGACAAAGAATTTAAACTTGAAAAAAAACTGTAGTAAACATGAACACAATACGAGAATATCAGAAAACGAGAAAAGGAAAATCAAGACTAATAAACCATAGACTGAAATTATACAATAAACTACCAGACAAAACTAAACCAAAGACTCAGACAACCTTTACAAAAGATGTTTGAAATATTATTATTAACAGTAGAATGTGAATTTTAAAAGTAAAAATATTTTCTTAAATGTATGTAACCCGTAAGGGTTTATGAATGAAAAAAATAAACAAATAAAAATAGTGGTGGTAAATAACTAATGATGGAAAACGGGGAATCGAGTTGTGGTAGAGTGTGATTTGAACGGCAGACCTTCGATTCGCGAGGACACAACACTACCACAGTATTACAATCCGGTTCAGCTAGTATTGAAAATGATGAGATTTCCAAAATAACTATGTAATAGCGTTTTGTGTACGTAGGTGAGTACTGAGTCGTTCTACCCAAACCAATCAAATCTTCGTGGAAAGTGCGAGAAGGAGATGAATGTTGGGGGAGATCTTATACATGAACTGAAAACAAGAGGACTTGATATATAGCCCAGACGTCAGGTCGGTAAATTGCACTCTAGCTGAAAATAATTCAAGTTGTTTTAATAATAAGTGGGTTAGATAAAGTTGTTTTTTGCCAATAACATATTCTGTTTGCGAACTTGAATCCTTAGTGGAAGTTTTTTTTTAAATGCAAAATATGTCCGAAATGTTGATTTTTTTAGCATATTTGGCATATCCTCTGGGACATTGTTAACTACAAAAATAAAAAACACTATTTAAGCTACAATTCGTTACTAGCCAACTTTTTTCTAAAACTTATAATTTGTAATATCTTTTTATATATAATTCCTCTGTACGTGTGATGTAACCGTGCGGTTTTCAGAGAAATATAGATATTTGCGATGTGCGTATTCGTAGATATTAAAATTCTCGATCAAATATGTCAAATATGTATGTAAATCGTATTCCTACATAAATACACCCTTTTGTTGATGAGACGACCGGAGTTTGACGTTTGCAAAAAGAATGCCATATTTGAAAAAATATTTGTTTTATGTTTTGGAATTCAACCATAAACGAGTACCTACTTCAATTCAATATTTTTTGAATATCAAAAACTTTTAGTTTTGGAATTTAAATACAAACAAGTACCTAGATGAAAAGTATTTTTCCAAGATAATAGCAGGCAAGCCAACGTTTGGGCAGGACAACGTCTGTCGGGTCCGCTAGTAGATTGATAAATTCGCGCTAGGCCGCGGACCTCGCTATTGTTCACTCGCTACCCGTCTTCCTCAAAAAACCTTCCATTTAAATAGTAATTATTATCAAATTCTTATATTTCATTAGCTGTGCATTTATTTTTGAGTAATTTTAGTTCTTTTTTTATTATTGTGTTTTACTAAGAATCATTGACACATTTTTGCTCATGTGGTTACAAAAGGAGATCCAAGCAGAATGCTCGTACGAGGTTTTCCTGTAATTTGAATTGTTTAATACCAAAAGCACGTACGACTTTTGCTCAGAGAAATTTCAGGTGTTAAAAAGTGTGTTCAATGCAATGGATAAATATATTAGGTTCTTTAAAACGAGAGCCATTTTTTAGGAGAGGTGTACAGGTTTAGAATTTGTCTAAAGGAAAAGACCATCGCAGGAGATTGCTGTGAAATATTTTATATATTTATATACTATTAAGCGTGTTGTCCAGATTCTTATTGAAATATGTGTTTATGTAATAATATTCATTTTTTCTATTGTTTAATTAATAATAATAATGTACATGTCTCCACTTTCTATAAGTTGGGAAACTCAACTCAGGGCTCTTGGCCTTATAGAGTTAGTAATAGTTTTTTTTGTATTTCTATGAATAAATTAATAAAAAAATACTGGAATTGAACTACAATTTTTAGAGCAAAATGTAAAAAATCTCCATTTTAGAACAGTCTTAAATAGAGACAGGCCATGTGAAATATAGACTTTCCTAAACAGAGGACAATCCATATTAGTTTTCTTATTCACAAGTTTTATATATTTATATTCCACTTGGAATCTAAAGCCTTTGTACAACCTTTTCATCGAATCGTTTTTTTTCATGATCGTATAAACGACGCATGTGTTTTTTTTCAATTACTTCTTTACATAAAAGTATTTTAATTTTTGATACTTCATAACTTGGTAATTACAAAATTATATTGCATTTGAAACTTGGATAAGTTATATTTATGTGTTTTTCAACCCTAGAATATAAAACCTTTTCAAGATCAAATATAAAAGAAAGTCAATGTCGCATTTTTTACAGATCCGTCGTTTTTCTACGATCACAACGATTTGTATACCGCACGTCCAAAGATGGCAGATAAAACTGGGAGTTTCTATGGGTTTTTGGATGGTTCGAGTTCCCGTTAGAAATTACTTTTATTATGGACATATACGCTGATATACGGAAACTCAAATTTAGATCACAGAATGTGGATATTGGGTGGATAAGAGGACACTTCGGAATCCAAGGCAATGAAAGAGCAGATGAAAAAACTTGAAAAGCTACCCTCAAGAAAACAGCTCCCGATTTTTCCAAAGAGAATATAAGAAACCGAACCCCGTAGCTCTGGAACGACCGGTATTTAAGTTAACCTACTGGACAGGTAGCTAAAACATTTTCCCAACTATCTTTTATGGTACTGATTTCGGGAAAATGCAGCAAGCTGACTACGAACTGACACAAATAGTCATTGGCCGCGGTGGTGAACTATCTTCACCGCTTTAAGCTCTCAGATACCAATAGCTGCTCATGTGACGACGAGACACTCTAATACGTTTCTGTTTTAATAATGCATTTTTTCCTTTTTTAGCTGACAGCGAATGCAGCTAGAGACGCTGTTTTGAAGTCTGAATGAGGACCTGGGAGATATCGTAACAATAATAAAACATAAGGACCTATCACTAAAAGTAATATCATACACGGTAATAATTAATAATGGCAATGATTGAAATAAACAAATGAAAGACGGTTTAAATGGAACAGAACGTCTGTTTATGTCTGTCAATAGTCCGGCTTTTCCTGAATGAGTTTACTGTGGTTTACTCTTCAATACAAACCTTTACAATATTTTATTTTCAAAATTCTCGAACGGTAGCTCAATATAACTCAACTCACCTATTTTTAGATTACAGAATGCCGGGAATGAATATGCATCATGTTTTGATATATTTAGTTTATCCCTGCCTAACTTAAAAAATAAAGTAACCAACATATTTTTATCAAAAAGAGCAAATTAGCTTCAGAAGATTGGGTAAGAATAGTTATAATTTGGTTGATTAAAGAATTTTGTTATTTTATAATTACTTCAAATATGCATGTATTTCAAGTAATTTATTATGTGTATAGTACGAGCACTGAATATATTAATATATCTGTGAGTACGAGTATATTAATACATCATACACGATTTTTTATATTTTTATTTTCAAGCACTCTTTAAACCACATATATGTAAATGGAGAAATGCTGTATATAAATAAATAAATATGCTAATGCGGAGAAGCTCCTAATTAAGGTGACAGACGATTATTCTGACAGATCATCAGACGATAGTCAAAACAGTTAGAAATAAAATACCATTTGGCGTACTTATAACTCTTTTACTTAATGAATGAGATAAAAAATACTCAATACCCATTTTTTTAATGATCAAACTATGGCATTTTGTGTTGGAACCCCGTGAAACAAGCCGCAGAGGGTAAGTTTAATAAACGCGATAAAAATCTTGTTTATTTCACATACTTTCATAACACGGCTTGTCCTTAGTAATGAACGTCATTGCCAGGGTGGAAGTGGGGTAGAGGGGGTGGTCATCCAATGAGATTGGCCGGTGGAGCAGGGCCGGCCGGGTAATGGATCTCTCCGGAATGGGTCGGATCAAGGAGCGACCCCTAACGCCCACCCCGTCAAATTGCTCAAGATCTTGTAGTCAGAAACTATATAGATGTCAGTTACATTAGTATTATTCCAAGTTATTTTATTGGAAAGCAAACAGACCAAATCACAAGAAACGTATTATTAATAAATTCCATATAATTATTCTTAAAACATAAACTATTATTGATATTTTTCAACAATATACGTACACTTAAAAAAAAAACTTCGATAAAGCCAACTCGAATAAGATTACTTTTAAAAACTAACTTGTCTGCTAAACACATGTTTTTTTACTTACATTAAATGAAATAATATTTTTTTGATCTCTTATTTCTAATGGTATGGTATGGTAAAATCAATATCGATATTGCGGAGAAATGTTTTCATACATACCTAAATGTCAAAAATAAATTTAATAAAACACGTTGCTAGAAAAACGCAACATGTTTGGCATTGGTAGTTTTGTGACGTCAAGATTCGTGACAACGTTCTTTCAAATTTAAATGGGCAGGGACAAATAAACATGAATCGTGACGTATTAGGGGCGTGGCCAATGGAATTATAGTTTTGGCGGGAATTCAAAATTACAACATTATTTTTCTTTATATGTACATGTATATAAAAATATCGTATTATATGTTTATAAAAATACAGTATTTTTTTTGTTTGAAAAAAGTTGCGTGGACTCAGCATCAGAGACGTCCACCGTCCTCGGCGAGTGGAACGTGAATAAATCGACATTTGTAATCTGGCTTTTTTGTATGAAGATTTGTATAGGATTTTTACACCCTTAAAATGGCGACAGTTTATACGATTTAATGACCCAACAAAACTTATTTTTTAAAAAAAAAGAGATATTGAGCTTTAGAAGAAGATTTTAGCATTACGATAAACTAAAAAATAAGATCGTACCATATTTACAAATACGTTAAATACCTATTCTAAAAGTGACTGTTTTTAGTGATTTCATAATCTTTGAGAATTTTTTCCACTAACTTATAAAATAAAAATAAAAAAAACAAAAGATATTGAGCCCTAGAAGAAAGTTCAAATTTTGACGTGATATTTTTAAAATTTGGCTAGGATTACTACAAGTACTTTAAATATCCCATCGAAATATTACATTTTAGCATTTTTCAGGCCACTCCCCCTTCATGCTTTTATGCCTTAAATCCCCTAATTCTAGAGTTTCAAATATCTGTGAGTATATGTTACAGAAAATGGCAGCTTTCAAAAATAACTGGGAGTGCGGCTAGGAATAGCAGGCGCCACATTCAATAGTATGAAGGTTGTCTGGAGATCGGATATTTACTCAGTTAAAACCAAATTCCGCCTCAATAACGCCTGCACAACACCTGTTCTCCTCTACGGTTACGAATCGTGGCACCTCACTAGGGCCCAAAGTAGCAAAATTCTGAGTTTTGAGAATAGGTGTCTCAGAAGAATATTGGGTGTGCGGTGGTTTGACTTTGTGAGGAATGAGGTAATAAGAAAACGGACGCAGCAAACTCCGGTGACAATCGTCATCAAACGGATGCGATACGGGTGGCGTGGCCATGTGGTGCGGATGCCTCCTGAGAGCCTTAACCACGCTTTCCTACTTTACAAGGCATCAGGTTCTCGACGTCCCGGACGTCCACTGCAGACTGTTCGTCAGCACTTTATGTCAGAACTACGGGACGCGAACTTGACTTGGGAAGATGCACAGGAGCTGGCAGCCGGCAGAGATGCTTAGAGGATCTTTGTGGGCACTAGATGCTCCAACTAGGGAGCGCACATGGAATAATGAAAAAAAATGCCAGTCCAGGAGCATTTCAATTTTGCAATTTATCTTCATTTAAGGGAACGCGCCAACCACTACTCTACCACGCGGACTTATATCTACTCTTTTTTATTTTGCAAGATTTTGCAAGACCCACGTTTCTGGTTCTATTTTACACACAAAACTGTATTTTTTATCAACCAGACACAGAAAGAGTACTTTATTAATTTAGTTAGATATTTTTGGTTTACATTTCAGTACATCACTTATATCACTTTATTTATTAGACGAAACATTCCCACATAGGCATGGCTTCTTTGTGGGTGCACTAAATCTAGAATATAGTATAAAGTATGAAATCCATGGTTTGAAAGTGAAATAGAGACATCTCTAATAAAAAAGTGTTTTTTTTTCAATACGAAATTCGTGGAAAGTACGAAATGGAAAATAAAAAAAGACATAATAAAACTAAATAGTGAATAATTAATAATAATAAAGAACTCGAAAACATGATAAACGAAGTTAATACAGCATCCCTGAAAATAGGCTTGAAAATGAATGCTTCAAAAACTAAAGTTATGAGTGATGCAAACCAATCATGTAACATCTTAGTAAATGGAGAAATAATTGAAAAAATTGATAGTTATATATACTTAGGACATGAAATAAGGCTCGGCAAAGATAATCAAGAGGTAGAAATAGAAAGAAGGCGAGGTTTGGCATGGGCCGCCTTTGGTAAGCTCTCATATATCCTGAAATCTCCGAAGTATTCACATTACTTAAAGAAGAAACTTTTTGATGCTTGTGTTCTCCCTGTACTGACATATGGCTGTGAAACTTTTGTGTTCACGAAAAAATTTTTACACAAATTATCAGTGACACAGAGAGCCATGGAAAGGAGAATGCTGGGTATTTCGTTGAGAGACAGAAAAACCAATACATGGATTAGAGCGAGAACAAAGATCGCCGATGTGGTCCATAGGGCTGCCAATCAGAAATGGAGCTGGGCTGGTCATATAGCCAGAATCACAGACTCTAGATGGACCAAAAAAGTCCTGGAATGGCGACCCAGAACGGATAGAAGAAGTGTCGGCAGGCCTCAGACAAGGTGGTCTGATGACATAAGACGAGTTGCAGGAAGTGGTTGGATGCGGTTGGCTCAGGATAGGGAAATATGGAGACTAAAGGGGGAGGCCTATGTTCAACATTGGACAAGAGACGGCTGATGATGATGATGATGATGAGTGAATAATTAAATTAAAAAATATTGCCAAAGCAAATAAAAGTTTACCTGAAAAATAAATCATTGACATTTATATTTGTGACCCAGTTTACGAATAAATTTTAAAAAGAAATAAATATAATTATAGTACTTACAGTAGCTTATTGCTGTACATGTGTATTTTAATTAAATATTGTATTCTGCATAAGGACCCCAAATCAAAATTACTTATTTATTTTGTCATCATTGATATTATCGATAGAAAATGGCAGTACTTTATTATTTAAAAATAATAAAAATAATCCTTTCTACAGACAACAATGGCAACAATGTTCAGCTCTACTAGATTAAATGAATTTGTAAAATTATTGGAATATTAGGTATAAGATAGTTCAATTTTATTACCAATAAAAGAAGTTCAATAACGGGCCTGGTTTGGGCACGTGATGCGTCTGGAGAATCAGAATTCAGGGCTATGAAGTATGAAGCGAAACTTTTATTAATTTTCACCATTCTGCCCACATTCGAACATCTATATTCCTTCAATTCTGTCATCTGTTATCCAAAGAGTTTTTTATATTTTGATAAATTACCTGGTCCATGAAGAAGTATAGAAATTGAAAAAATAACATTTTTAGGCGTTGCCTAGTATGTAGGTGAAACAATTCAATTAGATGAATCTCACCCGCATAAATAAAGGTTTCAACTCTTTAACTTCACAAACATCAACAGATGAAAGAATTGAAGGAATATAGATGTTCGAATGTGGGCAGAATGGTGAAAGTTACACAGTGTGTAAAGTGGACACTTAAACCAGCCATTGAAATGTCATAAGCCCTGTAGATGCCTGGACTTCTATATTACCTTATTTTAAATGTTATTCATCTCTGTTGTAATATGTTAATATAAACAGATCCCTAGGGAGTTAAAACCAGTCCTTGTCTAGAAAAATTTGGACAAACTTAAAACATTGTAAATATTAATTTTAGTCAAACTTTGCAAACTCTATGATCAAAATACTACTACATAAAGATGTATACCGCCAAAGGCACAATATTTTAATATCATTAATGTATAAATCTATAAATAAATTAATGGTTAGGGCTCTACTTTGGAACAGCATGATTTGTCAGCATGCGTCGCACTCCGAGTATAAACACAAGTTGGGGAATGATTACAACACTAGGTTTACTAGTATGGAAGGGCTAGCTGTTCCTAGATATTGTAATAAATATGGCAAAAGGACACTGCAATACAGTATACCTGAAATATGTAACATGTTACCAAACTATAATGAAAAAAATCAGTTTAATACAAAAGAGAGACGCATGCTCAAATTATGTTTAATAGAAGAACGTTTTTTTGTATTAATGATTGCATAGAATTAAGAATAGTCCAGAAGGAGTGTAGAATCATATTTGAATACATCGGACTGTGTCTAAAAATCTCCCCACTTTGCCCCACTTTCGCCGCGCGCATTCGTGAAGTCGCCAAGTTATGTTGCCAGATGGAAAAAAATTAAATCATAACACTAATATAAGGTGAAAAAAAAGCTATTTGTTAATTTCTCTTAAATTTCATTGTACATGCGGAAACATTGATTGACACAACAGAGTAGATAAGTAAAGGGTCATTTAATAAGAGTAATTAATGAACTTTAAACTTAAAATAAAAAACAAATTTTATTTTACATAAAACGGATATTTTTATGTCATGAAAAATAATTTAATCATTAAGTATTGCATTTGCTACTTACACATGTATTTGTTACTTACACATGAAATGAAATCCTATCCTGTTTCTTTAAGATCCCATCAGTATTTCTACACTTTAAAAAGACACAACACGGCATATTTAAATTCAAATCGGGAGTAGCGTACTGAGCGACGTCTACAAAGAAACGAATGGATCAAAAGTAAAACTACTCGTTTAAGAGTAGTTTAGTCGCCTTCTGTTTGATGCGCGTATGCGGTTTCTACTATTCCTTATACTATGAATGATAGTTTTAATTTGTAATAATATAGTTTATATCAATATAATAATGCAACAATATATTTTCAAGTGAAATTATTATTAATATAGGTTTGGTATGAAACAATCAAATGAAATTAGTTGTAATTCAGCAGAAATTTAATTTTACGATTGTTGAATAAATATTTTTGAACATATTTTTTTATAACCTGTTATTTTCCTTGAATTTTTTCAAAATTTAATCGGAAATTAATTGGATTTTTCTGTACCGCGATAGAACAGATAAATTAATTTTATTGGATCGTATCTACCTGAGTAATTCCCCGAAAGTCAATTCGGGATATCTCATTCCCCTTTCGTAATACTAAATTCCTGTATATTCACATCACACGCTCCCGAGAGCGCGCAGTTTCCCCTTTTTCTATTAAATTGTTATATGGATCTGTCGTTTTGTAATTTTCTTGAACGGTTATGACTGGACCAGGGCGTCCCTCCCCGCCCGGCCCGGCCCGTGGTGGGCTCCCACCGAAATAGCCAGGACCGACCCTGACCACATTCCCTATCTGAATACAGAACACTTTAAGTGGATGACCACTTCAAGCCTTATTAAATATTTATTTAAAATACATGAAATTTCGCCATAATAGATAGGTACACGTATGTATAGAACCCATACAGAACCTTTTACGCTAAACGTTTTTATAATATCGATGGCAGCCACGTTAGCGATCGTGTGTTAAAAACATCTATTTTTCTGGTGAGTTTTTTATTTTTTTTTTTTTTTTTTTTACAGTATACATAAGAGGTAAAACAGGGTAAAAATAAAGGATAATTACATAGCAATGAAATACATGTTCATAGTAAAAATAGTAAACATAAAATCCCACAAAGGCATGGCTCGTTCGTGGGTATGCAAGAAATGTTTATGAATTTTTGCTCCTATAATTAATAGACAATTTAAATATATTTATTTATTGTAGTTGATTCAAACCGTGTATTTTTTTACCTTAGGTAGTTTTAAATATTTTAACAATTTTTATTTATTTATTTAACTTTTTGTAAATAATATTATTTGTACATTTTCGGGCTTAATAATAATAATAATTATGGATAACTTATAAAGTGTCATTTTCGTAATCCAATACCTCAAGGGCGCTTATTGCTAAATGGCAATTTCTTCCAACCAACCAATTAAATAATAGTTTTATTTTTATAATTTAAGTTACAGAACATATTCAATAGAAAACAAAAATTAAAAAACTATAAAAATAGAAATAAACGGATTTGTTTGAAAGTTACCAAAAATCAAAACTATTACTCATTAGGAAAGGGGAAAAAGGAGGAAAGAGGAAAGGAGAAGAGATTAAGGAAGAGAAAGGAGACGTTTCTTCAGACGTGATTTAAACATTATTATTAAATTTAGTTTTCTACGGAGGAAACTTTATGTTAATCATGACAAAAGAGAATAATAAAATCTATCTGAAATAATCAACAATGTTAACACTTTTAAACGGCTATAATCGGATGTCCTGAATGTTTTCAAAATACAATATTTTCATCATCATGATCATTCCCTTTCCGCACCTAATGGTGCATAGGGCACTGCATTGGTACACCAATCCCAGTGTATCTTGATCATTCTTGTTACATGAAGGTAAGATGATTAGTCTTACGCTTCAGGTACCAGTCCAGGGACTATGAAATATGCTAGTGTAAAAACACCTTTTTAAATTAAGATTTCATGTCAAGCATGCCGGGAATCAAACCTGAAACCTCTTGCATAGTAGACAAACGCGCTGACCACTGCACCACGAGGCCGACAAAATACAATATTTTATGCCATTGATATTTTATTTACTTTATGGCGTCTACCCGCGGCTTTGTTCGCGTAGAAATTTGGTAATTTAATAGTTTTTCTTAGGTTACGCCACATTTACCATATGTGTGTATAGCACATTTACTAGGTTGAGGCTTTAAAATTTATTTTCTACCTACTGGGCCCTGGTTAAGATGTTGCAATTTCTACCGTGGGTACCAATATTCTCTCCGGCTTCCTTGTGTTATTATAACATCTGAACTGTCATCGTGTGTGCATGTGTCTTTTATATGCTCACCGCAATTGCAAATAAGTTATTTTTGAGATCAATAATTCATTTAATCCACTATGTCGTGTAATTGCATATAATTATCAAGAAACCACGGTAAGTGCCCCTCCTTCCTGAACACACGATCTTATCCTGCTTGCCGTGAGAGAAATTCCGAACAATTAGGTGTCAGAACCTCAGTACAAGGTAGGTAACTGCATTCATTGTGGTATTTTTTATTTAAAGATGTTTTGTTTTTTTTGTTTTTGTTTTATTGATTTAATTTTATGAAACCAACACAGCCATATTAATAAACATTACATACAGAATAACAACAAATAACAATACCAATTACGGGTTTCACATTGGAACAAAAATATTTTTTTAAAAAACGTACAGTTTGCTAGGAGAGAAAGGAAGTGGGATGGAAAAATAAGGAAGGAAGAGAAAAAGAAAGAAGAAAGAGTAAGTAAATATAAAACAATGCAAAAAATACATAAATTAATAAAACTATACACATACAACAAACATATATACCCACATCCATATATATGTTATCCGGATACTAATTCTATATTGCTTGATAAAGTGGAACGATTGCAGAATGTTTGTATATGTTATATCTTTAATCTTTGCTAATTCGACCACATAACTGAATGTCCCAGGCAACTATACTGGTTCAGCATCAGGCATAGAAGAAACACATTATATCACTTCTTCACAAACATTTTAAAGAATCCATTTTCGCCTATTTATTTGAGAGAGCTCTTCCAATTTCTATCACAGCATGTAACGAGTAAACTCAAAACATTTGGACATACTCAACACATTTTTGAAATAAATTTTATTTCTAAATAAATTATTAAAAATAAGTAAAAGGACAACCCTCTTCTCCTTCAACCTCTTTCATCCAGTCTCCACTGCACAACACAAACAACCCCCATACGATGTTCTTATCAGTAGATTTTCTATTACCATTTGTCTATAAAAACTCCCCTTTATAACAATATTCGCTCGAAACGGTACCATATTATATTCTTCATATACAGAAAGCTACACTTTCATCGTATTTTATATCAATTTGTTTAAATCTAAGAATACGCTCACGTGATCTTTATGCATGCATATAATAAAATCAACAATATAATATGCTTTTTTTTATTTATATCCCTACAGAGATGAGGTAGATTTTTTTTTTTATCAATGCATAGATGGCGCTTCCAACTCGCTTGTGGATGGGTTCTTGATTCGTAGCATATATACAAAAACCAAAAATGTTACCTAGTGTGGATATTCGCTAAATAAGTGTAATGGGGAATGTTGTAGTACCTACATAAAGTGGCCACTTAACCCAGCCAATGACAGGTCATAAGCCTTGTAAACGCTCGAATATCCATAATCCTGAATCTTGAATTTGAAAAAAAAAAATCTACCTCATCTCTGTAGGGATATAAATAAAAATATATACCTACTCCCGTCTTGGGAGAAAATCCAGATTTGTGTGCAGGTACACCAACCAAAAAATGAAATAATATAATATGCGTCAACTTTGGAGGTGTCTTTAATTAACCAATCAAAAATTAGGCTGGTAAAAAAATAGTAGCATGGAATGTTTATTTTGTTTACAAATTTTATTAAAATATTTATTGCCTTATTTAGAAAATGTCAGGTTTTGTCAATTTCTTTAACCGGTTAAGTGCCATATGCGCGTTAACGCGCTTTCCGTTTCCGTGCTTTGAGGGTCGGCCATTTAAAAGTACCGCGTAAAACACGTACAAAGGCACGCGGCTTTGGCATTCACTTATTGGTAATTTGTTCAGTAGGTAAAGCCGACTGGCAAAATTTGTAAACGGAATAATTTGACAATTAATGTAATTTTGTCGCAAATCCGCGTTTATACACTAATTGTCAAACATTAGGCCCCCTTTTCCTGACATGAAACAAATCCCCCTTAAGCCTCCGTTGACTATGAAAAAGTATTAAGTCACGCATCTCATAGAGCCTCTCCCTGTAATGAAAATCAAGCGGTCACACGTACACTGAACATCACAATGTGACGTACTAGAGTCAGGGGATAAAAAAAACTGTACGAAATTAAACCCTGGACTCTGAATCAGAAACCCAGGGGTCTTTTCAACCCCCATATTTGAAAAGGGCACAAGATTATCTATTATTTAACAACATACGTCTTTAAGATGAATCGGTCCTTTTTGTGCGGATTCGCGTAATCTCAAAGAGCATCTATTAGATAGTCCACAGCGAATAAGGGTAAAGGAAAGAAGGTAGAGTGACACTTTTCAATCTAGAAATACTTTCTATTTCAGAGGTGGTTCATATTTGAAGTCATAATTTTTTTTTAAAAACATATTTTTTAAAAATGAAAATAATATTACAGAAAACGTGTTATGACAAAAAAAAACAAGAAAAGAATCGTAAGACTAAGAAATACTTTTTTATTTGACTTATTTATAAGTTTTGGAAACCCGTTAGGGTTATATATAAAATATATTAAAGCCTAGTTATGTTATGTCTCGTATGTTAAGTATGTAATTTTTCGAGTAGTAAAGTAAGTCATTATAGTGTTAAAGTCCATTTTAAAGTATTTACTAAAATACTTTAAAATGGACTACTAAGTAGTCTTTTGATTTACAAAATGGTTAATGACAAAAAAAATATTACAAATCGTCAGTGAAGTTCTAACAGTGCAGTGCGTAAGTGAAGTCAGAGCTATTTTTTATATTCTTCTTCTTCTTCACGTATCTTGTCAGGTCCCCCCGACGTTGTCGGCCACTTGGGAGAAAGCTTCCCTATCCTGAGCAGTGCAAAACAGCTCCTCCACAGTTCTGATCCTGGTCCATGCTCGGATGTTTCGAAGCCAGGAAAGCTGTTTTCTTCCGACCCCTCTACGTCCCTCGATCTTCCCCTTCGTGACAAGCTGAAGTATGGCATATTTATCACCTCTCAACACATGGCCAAAATATGAAATCTTATGGAGCTTAACAGTGGTGAATAGTTCTCTAATAGTATTGACTCTACGTTATACTTCATTGTTGGTTATCATGTCAGTCCAAGATATTCTCAACATTCTACGGTGGATCCACATTTCAAATGCTTCAAGGTGGTTTATAATAATACATTTTTTTGTCAACAGTGTAGCAATCATAAAAATCAACATCATCATAATTCTCTTTCCGCACTTAATGGTACATAGGGCACTGTACTGGTACTCCAATCACAGCGTATTTTGATCATTTTTGTTACATAAAGGTAAGGTGATCAGTCTTACGCTTCAGGTACCAGTCCAGGGTCTGTGAAATATTATAGTGTAAAAACATCGTTTTGAATAAATATTTCATGTCAACCATGCCGGTAATCGAAACCGAGACTTCTTGCATGGTAGGCAAACGCGCTGATCACTACACCACGAGACCAACAAACTTCTACGCATAGCAAGGATATTTATTTTTATTTTAAAATCTTGCATATTTGCATGAATTTTTCCTTCCAAATCCGGTGTAAAAATGCGCATTTGAATTTTTTTTTAAATACAACTTTGACATTCAAATAAATTAGAGAGATATATTAAGTCTAGATATATCAGGAGCGAAGTATATACTTGGAAAAACAGGGATGAAAGTAGGTTTAATGCTGTCAAATTGCAAATATGTTATCATACTATATTATAACAACGTATTTTTTTTTTAAATTGATACTCTAAATATCCAAAGTACAATTAGTATCCATTTAATATTAAAACACTCGTTCAGAACTTTCGTTTCAATTTGAAACACCTCGGGTTGCGACTTCATGAAGAAAAATCTTCGTAAGTTTCTTTGGGCAGGAGTAGGTGGTGCTAATTGAAACAAAGTTGAGAGGCCCCCCTGGGGCCCTCGCCCCCTACCTACACTAGCCCCCACACGGCCACCCCCGCCCCGGGAGTGCTTTGGCTTAGGGATGAAAGCCGAACAACCCTGATGACATGTTAAACCAAGAAAAATAACTCCTTACCCTTAATTTAAATGTTATTAGTTCGAACGTGTCTAAAAAGCCACAATACATTACCTTATCTTATTATTTAAAATATAAATACAACGTGAATGTACAATTCCACATAAAATAAAAGCTGTTTGCTTTAAAACACAAAGCATTTTAAAAATTAATATTTAAAGCACTTTTAATTTTCTGTTCATTTATGTATTGTGTCCTTTCTTGCCAAATTTTTAGATAAGCTCAAAAATTTTACTCCACTCGAAAGATAATTTTCTGCTCTACAAGATATTAATTTATTTATTATTTATTAAATATATGGCTTTAGCTCATTAAAACAGTTATATGAAGAAATATGTGTTCATGAAACTTAACAAAAAGAACATAAATCTATGTGGCAAAGACAAACGAGGGCAATAAAATAATGGTATACAATATATTCATAAGCACAATTGCGTTTGCTTTTACGTTTATCATCATTCCCTTTCAGCACCTACTCCGATCCCAGCGTAACTTGATCATTTTTTTAAATGAAGGTAAGATGATTAGACTTACGCTTTAGGTGCCAGTACAGGAACTATGAAATATCCTAGTGTAAAAATACCTTTTTAAAGAAATATTTCATGTCAATCATGTCGGGAATCGAACCCGAGACCACTTGCATGGTAGGTAAATGCGCTGACCCCTACACCACAAAACCGACATGCTTTTACGTTCCATAAATAAATTATTTTATTTGATTACAAGCCTTCAAAGTGGAATGTCAAGTAGAGGAAAGCGAGCATTTTCGACACCTCCTGTTCGTGTTCAATCGACGAAATAAAACTAGCAAAACTCCTTGAGATATTTGCGCAGTGTACGGTGGAGATGCTATGATTCATTGACTGATTTATTACAAAATAATTAAAGAAAATACATTCTGCCGTTTGATCTTAATTAAAATCTCTAAAACATCCTGAAAATTTCACAACACAAAAACAGATTAAATCCTTTGAGTGACAACACACCACTAGCTAATACAGTCGCTTATACGGACAAAAACTAATCTATGATTATCAACTACGAAGTAAGCTACAGTTTACAACAATACAACGGGTCGTAAGTACTCAGGTCAAAAATTGCAAGCGCAAACCGAAACCGTCCGTTACACGTTTGTTGTTGAACTAAAAACCAAACCAAAAAACTGGAACGCTTTTGTTCTACGCAATAGAGCTAAAGGGCTTCTCTAGTGAATTATAATGCTGATATTGAATCCTACCTTTTAGGATAGCCGAGACATGAACCACAACGTGCCATAACACCATCTAGAGGGAATATTTCAAACTAAATAAAACTAAAGACTTGATGGTGCCCACTGCCTGAGCTTTATTTTTCAATGTTAACCCATTTGGTGAATATGAATAATATAATAATCCATATGAATCGTGCATATTGCCGGAGACAACATACGGACAAGAAACCATGTCCAAAACACAAAAAAGTAGCCAGAAATTAAAATGCACGCAAAGATCCTTGGAAAGACAAATGCTCAGTATATGTCTAAAAGACAGAGTAAGAAATGAAGAAACAAGGCGCCGAACCAGAGTCGTGGATATCATGGATCGTGCAGCGAAATTGAAATGGCAGTGGGCAGGACACTTGGCGAGACAAAATAATGGAAAAAACAAAAGAAGTGTTTAAAGGCCACACAAAAGACAGGTTGATTACATCGCCTCTATTGCGGGTAAAACATGAATAATGAAAGCGGGTGATAGGAAAAAATAGAGACGTTTGGAAGAGGCCCTTATCGAGCAGTGGAGAGAATAAGGCTGAAGAAAAAGGACCTATTTGGTAGCAATCTTCCAATCTTCCTATCGAACCGATTTTCATTTTTTTACAATATCAAAATATTGTTTCACATCCTCGTTTTGATACAGTTCATTATATTATTTTTGTTAGAATCCCGTGTTTTGGTCTGTCAGTTGTCATTTGACACGTTACAGTAGTGAACGTGTTGCATTTTTCTCCGATAAATTTGCGAATATATATCGACGATGGAAAGGAAAAAAATGCTAAATTACATAGAGTCAATTAAAGTTCTTTTTTTAACAATGTTTTGAGTTCGTCCAAATTTTTGTAGACAAGGACTGGATTTAACCCCTTTTGGGAGCTGTTGATATTGTCATAATACAACAGAGATGAAGAGCATTTTAAAGAAGGGAATATAGAATTCTAGGCATCTACAGGGCTTATGAACTGTCATTGGCTGGTTTAAGTGGCCAAACTCACCCGCAATAATACAGGTTTCAGCTCTTTAACTTTACAAACGACATGAAAATACATGTTTTTTAACAATTGTATTTCTATTAAAACATGATTGATTTTAAAAATACAATATTTTTTTCTGAATTTATTCCCCGTGTTTTAATCGCTATTCATATTATGTGATGTTTTCCTGTTGGAGTTCCAATGCAGTTGCCTATGCACCACTAGAAACGAATAATTAAACTTTTTAATAATGTACATATTTGGTTAGACAGCTTTTAACTGCCAACGGGGATTTTTAAAACCACTTTAGACAAACATGTCACACGCAGATTTAAAAACACATCACTTGCAAAGAGTTTGGCGGGAAAGCCGCTAAAGCACTCACTGTGTCCTCCGTGTTTTCTCTATCCCCACCCCTTTACGCCCTCTCCACAACCCAACAATCCCCCATCCCCGGAAAGACTGAAACCGTCTGGGACTAACCTTTTCAAATAGGTTTGGACGTCAGGACTTGAAGTCAAAAGATTCATATCTGAATCTTGAAGAAAATTATGTGTTTTTTTATTCATAAATGTAATGCCGATTATAATATAAACAATGCTAACATATTACAACATAAATAGGAAAAAAATTCAGAAGGGAATGTAAAAGTCTAGATATTTACTGAGCTTATGGCCTGTCAGAAATCGAATTTGGGACCTCAAGTACGTAGGCACATGAGTTTATTTTTCAGGTTTTTCACCTGAAATAATAAGAAAAACGGATAGTACAAAATGACTTATAAGTAAAAACAGATCCTTTGAATTTTTAAATTTGAGTTATAAACTATAATCGGGTTGTGGTCCTGTGGCTAGTGTCTCGGACTCACGGAACTCGGAATCCCACTCTACCCCAACTCGATTACCATTTTCTAATAGTGAGTTATTTACAACTCGTTGAAAATGGCCGTCAAAATTAAATATTTGGGTAAATCATAAGAACGCAAATATGTATTTCTTTTTAAAAAATAAAAAAAAACTATTCAACTTTTATCTTACTATCCTTTCTATCAGTTTTAGCTTACGAGGGTCAAATTGCTACCATAGCAATTCGCCCTGAATAAGCAGATGAAAGCTAATATTAAAACACAATCATTTGACTTACACTTAAATAATATATATAAAATGAATATTTTAAAAAGGTGAAAAAGAAAAAAGGGGAAAAGAGAAAAATTATGAAAAAACGAGAAAAAAGGTGGACAAAAATACATACTCTGAATCTTCTTTACACGGGAGATGAGCTCAAAACAGTACCGTGAAAAAAAAAACATTTAGGATCGGTTTTGTATAAAGATCGATTCGGAATTAAAAAAAAAAAATTGTTTACATTTTTTTCTGAAAATTAAAGATGACATCAAAACACTTTGAAAAATCTTAGTACAGAAATATTATTCTCCTTCACTATCATTTAATAAATTATACTTTACGTCATGAGAGCGATGTAGGGCAATCCAATAACGAGTAGTATAATTTATTGTATTACTTTTACGTATTGTAAAATTAACGTTATAAATATTTTTTTATTTAATTTTATGACTGTGCTATTTTGAAACGATATAAACCGAGGTTTCGATGTACTTTCCGGTCTATTTTATTTTAATTTTACGGCCTAAACCCCTTTACATTACGAATATGTTAAAGTTGTTTGCTGGTTATTATAAAAAAATATACATCCATGCTTTTGTTTTTGAGGGGTATCTTACTCGTATTGTGCATAGAATATTAGGGACCTGAAGCCAGTTCTACATACACAACAGCACCACCTCCTCCTATTACCTCCCAGCCCATCTCCCTGGCCCCATCAATCCATTAGCCGCCAAAGATCCAAACGGTGTTCCACTCCGACGGACTTGGCGACACACATTTTCCATTTCTGTCCACCCCTCCCCGCCCTCCCGGCCGTTCCTCCGCCCCCCTCCTCGCCCAGGGTGGGTCCATAACTCTTAGCTCGTCCATAATTGAATGCAAACTGAGTCCATTGTCCAGCGAATGGATGGCGGAGACCTGCAACGGTCCAGAAGCTACCAAGAATTTTAAGGATGTGAAATAAAATCAAAATACTATTTTAAAGATGATGTCTGTGAGAAAAAACGTTCATTATTCCATTAATCAGATGAAAGTTTATCTTTTAATACATTGACATTGTGGATCTTTTGTTTTTATAGTTGAATTGGCTCTGCATTAATAAGCCTTTTTTCTTAAATGAAAATTATTGGTACTTGGCGGCCTCCGTGGCGTAGTGGTCAAGACGCTTGACTCACACACTGGAGGTTCAGGGTTCGATTCTCGGTAAGAACACAAAAATTAAAATGTGATTTTTCTGAAGCCTGGGAGTTCTGTGATGTAATTCACCACTCTAATTGGGCCTCCTGGCCTGTTGTGGTGCAAAAATAAAATAATAAAATAAAACGTCAAATTGTTCCGATTCCCACGGTTTTATTTAATTATAGTCGATTAAGTTGTAAATTAAACTCCAGACAAAATATGTAAGATGAAATCTTTTATTTAACACTCGCTACCTTGCAACAAAAGTTGGTTTAATAATAATTCTATATAATTATCATAACTACACGAAACAGATTCCACTGCATAATTGGTAACAAAATGATGTTAACAAATAGTTGATAACAATACGCGATTTTTCTTGAAACCGATTGAGTAATCGTCAAAACGATGAACCGGAAAGTTCTTTTGATCCCCCTGGAAGCGCACCCGGAGCGGGTTGAAAGTTTACAATATTTTAAGACAATGTATTCAAAATCACAACATTTTATCCCGCGCAGGGCTCTTGTTCACGAACCTTAAGGAAATATCCTTTCTCTCTTTGCAACAGCACTCGGCGGTAATGGATACGTCTCGTGAAAGCTCCCGCTACACAACACCCCCTGCCGCCCCCGACGCTCTCCGCTCCGCTTTGTTGGTCCATAATGCATACATGGAAGGCCTTGCATTAGCAAGCACTCTTAATTATTTGGCATTCAGTCAATTGTGCGGCGGGAGCGGGCGGGGTGTGAGGGAGTGGGGCACTTTTTTCGACTTGGCATTCGACGTAATTGCCGGCTAGTTTATTTATTATTCGCGTGCTTTTTCGTTTGATGACGCTATTAACTTGTTTATTTTATTAAAGTTTGCCGGCAATTTTCAGTTTGAATAAAACATTAAGCTTTTATAACACGGGTTTATACTTTTTCTTTAACATCAGTAAATGAGGAATTCAGTCATTTTTTTATTTATCTCAAACAAAGCCAAAATAAAACTATCAAAAATTGTATGTATCGCGTTGTCATTTTTTTAAGTTATGTAATTTTGAAATTACTCCGCCTGTAACGTCACTAGTTGTCGTCGGTGAATTTTCCTGACTGTTGACCGGAAATCTATCCAACGCTGTAACTAATTAGATGGTTAGCAAGAACTTGTGACGTAGTTCAAATTAGTTCATTTTTATAAAAGTATTATTTCGTACATGCTCTAATTTTTACCGCGTGCAAAAAAACATATTTTACCGTATTTTCCGGACGATAAGACGCATCGGACCAAAAGACAAGTAAAATGCGTCTTAAGGTCCGAAAAATACGGTACGCAATTTTCTATATCACTGAACTTCTTCATTACGAATAAGTTTGTTAGTCACGCTGTAATTAATAGTGAAGACATTGATGTTGCCATGAAACAAATTTCACCAAGAAAAACTGCTTGACATGACGGTATCAAAATATAACATATACGTTGCGCCGGTCCAAACATACCACAATATCTATATTAAAAATAATGCTTTACAAAAATCGCACTTTTCCCTCTTTCCAATTGTTCCAAGAAGCTAAACTTTTAGACCTAAGACAAATATATTGTTAAAATATATATTTAAGAAACAAAATTTATTTACAAGTTATTCAAATAAATCAAGTCAAAGAAGGAATTGTGTGTTAGAAATACCACATTGTAAAACGAGGCTCGCACAGAGACATATATATTTTATAGGCCCAAAAGTTTTTAATTCTTTTTTTACTAATAATTTTTCATTGATTCCAAACTTTCAAAATTTTCCTTCTTTTAAAAAACATACACTATCCTGGATTTAAACTAAAGATATGAACTCTTTTTTTCTATGATATATTTTGCTGCCTTTTAATAATAAGGAATATTTTTTTGTTTTTTTTTAATATTTTTTATTTCCTTTTTTAATTACTATAAAAAAATACCATATTACCTTTTACAGAATATTTTATTTTTTCTTTCTTATGCTACACAAAAATATTATAACTGTCGATTATTTATTATGGGAGCAAAAATTCGTTAACATTTTCTAAAGGCTATGCATTATGTATTTCATTGCCATGTATTTATGCTTTATTTTTTTAATACTCTGTTTTATCACTTATGTTTATTGTAAAAAAAAATCTCTGTGTTTTTTTACGGCGATACTTAAACAATCACACCTACCGAGAAATACGACAAAAACATTGGTGATAACTTCAATTAAATCTGGGCAGCTAAACTTGTAGGAAAAACAAAACTACTGGCCAATATCACTAACAACCATGTTATCCAGAATTTTCGAAAAAGTGGTGTTAAGAATTATTTCGGAGGAATTAAATACTTGCGGAAACCAATTTGGATTTATAGCAGCTCTATCAACAAATATGACAATATTTGCCTTAAAACAAACAGTGGATAAACTATAAATCAAGAAAAACTAATACGTTTGCGTGCTTTCTGGATCTGAGTAAAGCGTTTGACCGCGTAAACCTTAAATATTGTGGAATAAAATGGAGAAGAGAGGAATTCCATCTTGTATTATAAATACTCTCTCATCTTGGCCCACACAACAGGAAAATACTGTAAAGTAGGAAGATACAACATCTTTGCCTTTTTATTTAAAATGTGGAGTCCGACAAGGAGGCTGTCAGTCTCCGGCGCTTTTTAATATATATACATATGGATGATCTTACCGTGCTCCTTAATTCAAACAAAGTCAGATGTCATGTAAACGGCGTATGTACTAACAATATTAGTTATGCAGATTATATGGTATCATTTTGACCCCATCTATTAATAATATATTTGCGAAAAATATGCAAACGACCACAATGTAATATACAATGCCAAAATTCTGCTGTACTTATATTTAAACACAAGAGGTCATTTTCTGAATTCGTGCACCCATCACCACCTGTATTCCTGGACAACAACAGTTTAACGTTAACTGCAAAATTCAAGTAACTAGGGCACACACTGACTGATGATTGTAAAGATGATCAGGACGTAGAGAGACAGAGAAGAGCCGTCAATGTCAGGGCCTCTATGCTAGCAAAACGTTTCTTTCAGTGCAGTGACGAAGTTAAGAAAATCATCTTTTCATCGTATTTGATGTCCATGTATACAGCGGAACTATGGAACAATTATACGCAAGCAGCATGGAATAAATTAAGGGCTACGTATGATTCATACAGGCAATTATTTGGACTACCTAGGTACTGCAGTTCCTCCGAAATGTTCACAGCTGGACGAGTAAACACCTTCGCTGCCCTATTTCGCCAAAGAGTTTGGAGCCTATGGGAACTTATTATTGCCTAAAAAGCTCCAATAACGCTCTTCTCCAAACCACTGCAAGTGGGTACAATAACCCTTGTTCGAGCAATGCGACGGCGGGATATTTCGAGACCACCATAACTGCTTCAAATATAAAATTTGGTTTTATATGGAAGAATTGGCTCTGCACTATGTAGCCATTTTACTGGAATAAAAAAATATAAAAAAAATAATAAATATACAGGTGTATTACAGTTATGAGACCTTTAATATTCTGTTAATTATAGTATTTCATATTCAATATTGCGTTTGCGCAAGGCGATGTGATATTATTTGGAATGAATGATTCTTTCGAAGTCCACGTCACTTCCTGATTATTGCAAACTTCCACATTTGGGGTATTTAATTCGTATTCGGTGTCCAACTTTCTTCGTCCAAAACGCTCATTCACGTTTGAATGGCGAGTATTTTTACTGCAATTTAACTTTAAATTTACTACATTGATAAATGTTCTGATGTTGTTATAACAACAAATATGCAACAATTATAACTGTTCTTATTTTCAATCGCTTATCTAATGAAGTTCCACTTTCAAACACATTTTTAAATTACTTTATCGCTAGTCAATGTAAAAATACGTATTTAAGGAATATATCCAGGTTTTTGAAATTCATCAAATAAATATAAAATATTTTGTATAACATTTAGATGTGTGTTAATCCAAATTAATAAGAACTGTAGTTCCTTTTTCTTGTTAGCAAGAAGCACGGCATCATCAACATACAAAAGACAATCGACAGTTAAATCACTTACTTTTGCTCCCATTTTTAAGCCTTTCAGTTATTTTATACAGTTATCGATGTATACATATGACTATATATATACAACAGCTATGGGAACATTACACATACCTGTTTGACTTCTTTGTGAATGACAAACTACGATGTGTATGATCCATTTACCCTAACACATCTTGTGCTGTTTTATGAAGAGAAGCAATAGCCCGTGTCAGATTTCCGTTCACAATATACTCCGATAACTAAAATCCATCAAATGAATATGAAATATTTCGTATAACATGTAGATAAATTTTATGTCAAATGCAAATAACAATTATAAATGTTGCAGTATCTCAAAACATATTTGCTATGGTTTTTTTTATAATATATTCCACGCACAAAACCTTCAAAATAAAATGTTTGACTGGAAAAAATAAATGTTTAAATATGGCAAAAAAAAAACGTAGATAAATACGTATTTATAAGTGTTGCCAATTGTTCGTTCATCTTTGGAATTAAATAGGGTATTTTCACGTTTTTTTTTTATTTTGCTTAAAAATTGAAAAAAAAATTACGATGGTAACTGTACAGTTTTTATTTTTTTATGTCCACGCGTTAATTTTTCAGAGCGGTTTAAAAACGTATACTTTGAATTGGCGCCAAAACGAACATTCGGATGCCGTATGGGCTTGTGACGTCACGCGTTACGAATTTGACTGACCGTTCAAACAAATTCATACGAATTTGTATAGCCTACGTGTTGTTTTTGTTGTAATTGGTTGTTTTAACTAGTTAACGCGCATAAAATGTCTTTAGTTATAAGATACAAGTACTGTTTAATTCCGATGTGCACAAACACTACGGTAAAGACGCAAAATAAAGCTTTTTTCGCCATTCCTAGTACCTAATGAAAAAATGCAGAAAAAATGGTTTAACGCATTTGAACGTTATGAAACGAGATGTTAAAAAAAACAAACCACTATTCTTTTTTCCGTAGGTCTTGTTCAGTACGAAATACTATATATTTATGGTGTAGACTGTAGACTATAAACATTTACTAACAGTAGGTACTGAAATTAACACTTATAAAGCTTGACAGGTACTACAATACTAAAATAGTTTATTCTTTGAACGTTATTGTTTATATTTGTATTATATTTCTGTACTTATGTTACTTAGTTTAATTTGTGAAACTGTTGGTTTTCTATATGAATAAAAAATAAAATTACAAAAAAATTGCTGTATGAAAACCTACCTTATTTATTTGTGAAATTTATTGCATTTACAAAATGGCAACTGACCTTGAGATGCTGGACAGTCTTCACACTTGCAGAAATCTATTATTTCCTAGACTTCATCGCAAATCAACGTCACCGAGTACGATTTGGTTCTAACTTTAAGTTCTGCTGGGGTGACTCGACCTTTTACCATTCAAATATCACCCGTCCGTTTTACTTGAATGTAATCTATGGCACTGTCTCCGTAATTTACCCTAGCTGATATATTAAGTAAATCACATTTAATAAAAAAAGGCATTAACACACACTCGAGCAACAGAGATGTTTACAAGTAATGGTATTTTATGGATTATGTTGTGTCAAAGTCACGTTACTTCCCTTTTGCATTAAATGTACGCTAAACAATATATTTATGGTACATGCAAATAATACAACTATTTGAATGAATACATTCTGGAAGCAAACATTATATATTTGCTTACCTTACGGCCTTTACATTTCTATACTCGAACTTAAAAAGTTTGTATTGGATGAGAAAAAAATACCCATCATGATTGGTATTTTGGGCAAGTTATTGGACTTCCTTTGTAAAAAACCAATTTTAGTCATAATGCTATGGATGTTTATAAATGAAAACAAAAAAAAACAAAGGAAAAGACGAAATTTAACTAGAAAAAACAAATAAAAAGCCACAAGCCGCCCGCGTCGGAGTATCTCAGTATAGGATTTGAGTGAACGTAGGATATATAAGTCACGCTGACGTCATCAACCCTTTTGGCCAGTTACGGGCCGTTTTATTTCTATCAAACTTTAAATAGGAAATTATAAATGAAAACATTCGTTTCAGATTTTGATAGTTATATGGTTCGAATCGTAAAAATATTCTTTAAATACTGAATACATGAAAAATCATATCCCCAGTTTATGAAAATACCCTATTGTCGAAGGGTTTTCAAGAATAGCATTATGAGAAAGCAATCGAGTCGACCACTCGACTATTGTCAAGTGGGTGACAAAATATCACTTTTTTCCAGCATTCCAGCAGACCCCAGGTCGCAATGTTCTCTATAATTTTTTTGTAAGTATCCTACATGGTATTACTTTAATTTTAAGTACCATCGTATCCTCAAACGGATGGAAAGAATTCGTATGTTTATTTGTTTAAATAGTCAATATGATGTGAAAGTATTCACAGAAACAAAAATAAATAATGGGGAATGTTTCAGAGTTATCCTAAAAAACTAAACCTTTTTGTTCTTTTGTGTCGATCCATGCATTGTGAATAATAAAGGGATAAATTACAATATCCATTACCCACCCCAACTCTACTCCTCCGAAATACGTCCCATTTCCTTTACAAACATGTTCCAATCTTGACTTCCTATAAGAACATCATTATTTAGTGATGCGCGTAACCCATCGACACAAGTGCTCGAACAACTCATAACCTATTATTTTATTTATTATGAAGTCAATTATAACAGTTATATGATGAAACATGCGTACAAGAAACTGAACAAAAAGAACATAAAACTGTGTAGCAGAGACGCACAAGGGCAATAAATTAAAAAACAAAACAAACAAACCATCACGCCGTTTCCCCGTAGGGGTAGACAGAGAGGATAGAACGCTATAACACTCTATCTTGGCATACAGACCTCGCTTCCTCTACATTCATTCATCTTCTCATGCACGCACGTCGATTATTCCTACTTTTGACATGTCCATCTTCAAGTATATCATGGACTTGATCGTGCCATATCTTTCTCGGTCTTCCTCATTTTCTGCATCCATCAACATTTGCATCGTAGATTCTTTTAGCCGTTCTTTCGCTGTCCATTCGCTCTACATGTCCAAACCAACACAGCACCCCTTTCTTGATTCTGTCAATAATGCATGTCTCAGCCTTACACACTTCACGGATCTCGACATTTGTGCACCTATCATACATCGTTTTACCACACATTCGCCTGAGGGATCGCATTTTGACAGCATTCAACCTACTTTCATAATCTTTTTTTCTAATTCCATACTTCGCTCTCATACATTAGAGTTCGAACTAGAACTCCGTTGTAAACCTTTAGTTTAGCCTCCTGCGATAAACATTTGTTTGCCAAAGTAGATTTTAGTGCACCGTTCACCCTGTTCCTGGCACTCACCCTCCTTTTAATATCTTTCTCGGCCTTTCCGTTCCTAGTAAACATACTTCCCAGGTACACAAATTCTTCTACCTGATTCAGAATATCTCCGTTTTATGCTGATCTCACATTTAGTTGTATTTTCATCCCTTTCAAAAACCATCACTTTCGATTTATCAACATTCATAAGCAAATCGCTTTTCTTGCATACATCGTAGACTTTTGTTACCAAGAATTGAAGGTCTTCTTTGCTGCTAGCAAGAAGCACGGCATCATCAGCATACAGAAGACAGTTAACAGTTGTTCCACTCATTTTTGCTCCCATTCTTAAATCTTTCAGTTCTTTCATACAGTTATCGATGTATATGTTGAACAACCATGATGACATTACACATCCCTGTTCGACTCATTTCGGAATATTAAACCATGATGTGAATGACCCATTCACCTTCACACATGCTGTGCTGTCCTTATACAGTGACGCAATAGCCCTTGTCAGGTTACCATTTACTCCATACTCCGATAAAACCTTCCACAATTTCTCTCTGTCAACTCTATCAAATGCCTTTTGCAGATCGACAAATGCGCAGAGAGCAAATATTTGATCCATACATCCTCTTCCATTCATAAATCCATTTTGTATATCCCAAACTCTATCTTTAGTCACTTTTCTTACTCTCTCAATCAGTATTCTGCCATAATTTTTTCCAACAGCGCTCAAAAGGCTGATAGCTCTATAGTTTCCGCAGTCCATTCTAGAGCCTTTTCCCTAGTATCGAGGCATAACAATAGCTCTCCTCCAATCAGGGGGAGTGTATTTCTCCTCTAAACATATTTTAAAAAGCTTATGTAGCCATACAAAAATTATTTCTCCACCCGCCTTTATAAACTCTGTGGCAATGTTATCATAACCTTGCGCTTTCCCATTCTTCATATACTTAGCAGAATTTTTAATTTCTTCCATACTTATCTCTTTCACATCGTCATCGTCATTTATGTTTACTTGAGAAGGCTATATTTCCTGTGTGCGTTTCGTACACCTCCTCAAAATATTCCTTCCATCTCGTTTAAATTCCACTATCATTCGTCACCATTTTTCCATCGTTTCCTATTACTGCTGTCATACATCCACTATCCTTACTTTTTTGGGAATTTTTAACTGCTTTCCAGAATATTTTTATATTTTCTTGGAAATTTTTTGTCATTTTTATTCCCTCACTTTCTTTCAGTATTTTTTTTCTTTCACACACATCTTGTTTTACTCTTTTCTTACATTCAATATACATACTTTTTGATGCGGCACATTTACTGGTATCTGTTTGACTGACTGTTAACAAGTTTAACCATGCTTTCTTCTTTTCTTGAACGAGCTTTTTTATTTCATCATCCCACCATGCATCACCTTTCTTTCTTCCTTGTTTTGCCACACCGCATACTTCCGTTGCTGATTCACACATACTTTTTTTCAAACAATTCCACATATCATCAATGTTCATACTTTCTCCACACTCCCCTATCAATCTACGATTAACCGCGCTTTTAAATTTACCTTTCATGTCATCATTTTGAAGTTTTTCAACTTTGACTCTAGAAAGCGCCTGTATCTTACGGGTTTTGGATCGCATTACTCTTGATACTACCAAGAAGTGATCGGTTTCCATTTCGGCTCCTCTATATACACGCGTATCAACTGTTACAGGTTTCAATCTAGAGTCGATGACTACATAATTGATATTAGACCTTTCGTTGCCTCTTTCCCACGTATACTGATGGATTTCCTTATGATCAAAGAACGTATTTGACACAAAAAGGTTCCATTCCAGGCATACTTCTAGCAGCCTTCTTCCATTATCATTTTGCCTTCCATCCCCGAACGTACCTAGGGCCGACTCCATCCCGTCTCTCCGAGTTCCCACTCATCCATTTAAATCTCCCGCAAGTATTACTCTCTCACTATCTTTTTTTCCATTCATCACACTTGTCCAAAACTTATCTTTCTCAGATTCGCAGTCAGAATTCACAGGCGCGTACCCTATTATTAAAATAATTCCTGTCAATCCAATCTTGAATCTGACAAACATAAGTCTAGAACTTATAAAGACATACTTTTTTATACACTCTATCATTCTGGGAGACAGAAACGCGGCAACTATAAATTAATGGTAATAAACAGCAATAAATTAATGGTACACAATGTATTTACAAACACGATCAACATAATATGAGCCGTCCAGCTAACCCATGCCGATCCAGAATGTGTTAATGGCGAAGAGATCCACAAAAAGCCGGAAGATGAATGAGAAATAAAAGTTATGAGAATAACTTTTAATTTTTTGTCAGTTTTAAATTCCTTGAGATCCTCAATGAAGAGATTTTTATTAAAGAACCTATTTTCATCATCAAACCCTGTTCATTATATTATGTACACACTGCGTAGGTAATTTTTTAAATATTTTTTTATGGCTCATCTGTAAATAAAATCACCGTTCGCCACTGAGACAGAGAGATATGGCGTTCTATCCTCTTTAACTATTCCTACTAAGAGACGGCGGCGTGATGGTTTGTTGCTATTTTATAATAATGAGGAAGTTCAGTGGTTTCCTTTATTTTTTTTATCTGTTAATAGACTATCAAATTAATAAAAAAATAAATTATGTTTTGTGTTATCTTCGTATTTTTTTTTAAAGTTTTGTATTTTTTTTATTACTCCGCGCGTCACGTCACTACTTCTCTTCGGTGAGTTGTCTTGAGTAAGTTACCGGAAACCGGAAATCTATCACAACGCTCTATCATTGACGATTTAGAAGAACTTGTAACGTCATTTAAAGTAGTTCATTTTTGTTAATTTTTCATACATTTTAGAGAAATTTACAATTGCCTTACATTCTGGATATTGACACTCTCAGAAGTGTGTACTTTGCTAGCTGGGGGGGTTGTGCGGCATCCATTTTCAAGCCGCTCATATTTTTACAGAAATTATTATTAAGAATAATGTTCCAGCGCCCTCCACCCGTCAGAACAGCTGTTCCAATACATGAAGGTGCTGGATATGAGACAACTGTACCTAAAAGAAGCACTTACACACTTCTGGTCAAACAATAAGGAGAGGTCTCAGCAAAATGTCCAAACGAGGTTTTCCCAGAGCATTAATTATGACATGCCCAAAACCCGTACGACTTTTGCTCAGAGACATCACTCATTTATCGCACCAAGAGTGTTCAATATTTTGGAAGACCGTATTAAGCTCTCAAGGACAAAAATTATTTTCAAGAAAGGAGTTAAGGACTGGATTTTCCTTAGTGGGAGGGATTTGCGTAGGAAACTGTTTGATGATTTTCCGAGTGCTTAAGTTTACTGTTTACCATTTTGATCTGCCATATATATGTATTTTTTATAACTATTTTTTATGTTTCTAATCCTATATTTGTGGTGATATACTCATGTGTCTGTGTCATATAATTGCTCGTCCCATCTCAACGCAGGACTTTTAGTCCCTTGGAGTGTATTTTATTTATTTATTTGACACGTTATATACATATACAATATAAAAATTGTGTTGCTTTTAATTGAAAAAAATCTCTTATTGTTTTTATGTATATTTCATTTTTACTTTTTATGTTTATTCATTTACATATGTTTTTTTCTTTCTTTTTAAAACTAGTATTTTAACCGTATCTTATTTTTAAAAAAAAATTATAAATGGTATATTCTGTAATTTATTTTTGTTCTTCAATTTTTATTATTATCGGTATGTTTTCCATTTTATATATTTGTTTAATTTCTTAATTACTCATTTTATATATTATAATGTGTATTTGTGGTTCAATTTTTATTATTATCGGTATGTTTTATAATTTATAATAATTGTGTCTCATTTATTTACTATTAATGGCATATTTTCTAATCTATTTTTATGATTCAATTTTTATTATTATTACTTGCATGTTTTCTAATTTAAATTTATATTGATTTTTAATAATGTTATTATTATTCTTTGAATTTATTAAGCATCATTTAATGAAATTAAAAATAAAAAAAAAACACATGAATAAAATAAGGTCCTTCCTAAACACAGGATTTTCCTAGCTAGTCGGGACCTGAAACAAATAAACTATGTACATTTTAAAACTGTGAAATGCTAAATAAATAAATAAATAAATAAATAAATACATTTAAGAGCGGGCATATTGCCTTAAGGCAATTTTTTTCTACCTACCCAAGCCGTTCAGTTTGAGAAAATTAAAAATACATGAACATGTCATATTGAATCTTACAATTGTATACAAAAATTAAAAGCAAAGATTAACAAAAATAAATATAAATGGAGTTGGGACTTATACCGGTATGCAGAGACAAAACTTAAGGTGAGGAAAGTACATTCTATTGTCTTCACCTTTAGGTTTTTTTCCGAATTTGAGATTAGAATGTACTTTCCTCACCTTAAGTTTTGTCTCTGCATACGGGTATTATTGTCTCAAATAATGTACAATAAACTTATGTATGCAAATAAATAAATTGTCTACCTCCTGGTTATCCATCACGGGCGGGATTATATTCATTATTTTATTCTTTATTTGTTTATTTACAATTAAATGCTCTAATTTTTACAGCGCGTAAAAAAATATATTTTATATCCAATTTCACGTAGCATTGAACTTCCTCACATGAAATGTTACGGAGCTAATGCTGATTTAATTAATAATAATTTCATGTGAACCTTTTCATATCTACTAGATAGGCAAAACTCCTTACTACTACACCATAGAGAACTTATTATACAGAGCGGATCTTTAAAAAAAATATTGTGTATTATGATTAATGTTGTATTAACTCTCCTTTCCTGGTGATGTGTAGATAGTACACATTGCATCTAACAACTTTGATATTTCCATAAATATAATAATTTATGGGTTAAGATTTACGGTTTTGCTCCGTTATACATTTACGAATCTGTTAAAATATTGTTTTTAAATAATAAATCCTTATTGGGAACAGAAAACGCACTTTACCAAACATCGGAGATAAATTACCAATACAATTGAAGTTTACCAGTATGTCAAATGTTGCGGAGTACGTAGTAAAAGAGTAATTCTGATATACAATTGTCTTACACAATCTTTACGTCTCACATTCGATAATACATGTGTATTCGGGAGCGAAAGAGACAATTTCACGCGTCACACGCGCTCACAGCAAAATTTCTAGTACTTCTCCCAGACGCCCGTTAGTAGCTATCCGACTTTCGTCATGGGGCGCTTCTTTCGCCCGCACTGGGAACATGAGCTAATGTCATTTTCATGTTTTGAGCAATAAGATTAAAAATACTATTGCTTTTGACTTTAACTATAAATAATTTAATCAATTTCATATGAATATTACATTTTTCCTATTTAAAATCTCTCATTTTTTGCATGACTACAAATCACCGTAACGCGCGGATGTTTTTGAGACAGTAAGGGAAATGTTAAAAAAATGTTGGTAAATAATCTCACAGCTTGGCGGCTTCCGTGGCGTAATGGTCAAGACGCTTGACTCACACACGGAAGGTTCCGGGTTCGATTCTCGGTGAGATCACAAAAATTAAATATGATTTTTCTTAAGCCTAGGTGTTCTGTGATGTAATTCACCACTGTTATTGGGCCCCCTGGCTTGTTGTGGTGCGAAAAAGGAAGTTATGCTACCAGTTAAGTGATGTTTATCTGAATTAATCTTTCAAAACACGAAATGTAGATAAAACAAGATACGATCTCAGATTTCTTCTAGGAATATCAACTTAAAATATTTAAAACCGACTTTTTGTACTTTCGCGACTGCTTACAATCCGATAACTCGGGCCATGTCAACCTGGGCCTGGGGCCCGCGGTTCATCAATGGTACCTTTACGCTTGCAAAAGTACAATTCAACTCTTGTACTTTTGATGTGGTAAATAATTACTTTGCACGCGGTGATGTAACATCGTGTTACCGCTAGCTAAAGACGGAATATTGTGAAACATATTGTTTAATAATTCTCTTTCCATCATTTATAAAATAAAAAATATGATTTTGCCCTTTCATAACAAAAATAATTTTTTATCATAAATAAGCCGCTCATTTAAATGCGCGCGTCCCACATCTTTGTCACTAACCGACTGAATCTCTTTCAGACAAACACTGGCCACAGAACAGCGTCTTTGTCTGCCTTGTTATGAGTTCTAGCTTCGTACTCTTTCTTATTTAGATTTGATGCTGTTTTGGCAGACATCCATTCTTTGCGTAGCAAGGATAAATAAGTTTTGTATTACAATCCACCAATTTTACTTTGCAAATCCGGTGTGAAAATTTCCATTTGAAGATTGGCTTAAATAATTGTAAGTAAAATGAAACGCAAAATGTATTTTATTTTTGTTCTCTTTATCGCACATTCCGAACTTCAAATAAAATATAAGGTGTGCAAGTTTTGTACATATTATGTGATTTTCTAGGTATTCCAACATATCTGACCAATTAAAACCAACGAATTAAAGATCATTACGTTAAAAAACACCCTATTATGTGTGTACGTCACTTGGTAAACTGATCAATCCAACAGGCGATATTGGCCTTAAATCTACCCTGTAATATAAGAATTAATTAATTAGCCTTTAGTTAGTTTTCATGTTACATTTTTTTTCTTTATTTTTAAATATATATTATAAAGTAATGCCTAGTAGGAGAAGACCTGTGCTAAGGCAGACTAACATATATGTTTATTTATATATCTCCATATACATACACACGCACGAGTGTACCCTTATAAACATTCATACACAAGCACGTACATATACACATATACATGCATATATACATACACATATGTATACATACACATATCCACATAAATATTCATGCATATATACACACACATATACATAAACACCCTAACATACACATTCATTCATTTATTTTTCAGTTCACAATCAGTAAAAGATATCACAATATAAATACAATTTATAAAATAAAAAATAATAACTCTAAACACCTTTTACTAGTTATACGTGAACACCAATAATCACAAAAGATAAATTAAAAATTGTACATAGACCAAAATTTAGTTTTCATTATATGATATAAAGCAGTTTATTAGAATTTATGTAAGATTAATTTTAATAAAATTTAATTTAAGGTAGATACAATTTATACAATCGAATATAATTTTTCTAGATTATAAATAAAGTCTTGCAGTAGTAATAAGTTTTTTAAATGTATATCAATAATTGTAGTAATAATAGTCACAACAAAATAAAATAAATAAAAAACAATACGAACTTTTATTTAGTGTATCCGTTTTATTATTGTACATATAGTTAAGGTGAGTATATATATTTAGGGTGTGTGAGGGTGTGTGTATATGTGTATGGGTGTGTGAGTATTGTGTGTATACATACATACATACATATATATATATATATATATATATATATATTTATAAATGTTATCCTTCTTGTCATTGTATTGTATAATGTTTTAATTGTCGTGGATAGTATTAATATTAATATAACTTACCTTGCAATGTAATTTAATAAGCTTTCAGTTTCTTTTCTTTCTAACTTAATAAGCCACTGGGTTATTTAATTTTTTTGCATAGTAGTTACATCGTGTTGGGTGAATATATTTGTATCTTCTTTTTCTTGTGCCCTATCAGGAGTCCCCGACGTTGGCAATCACTTCTAAAAAGGTCTCTCCGTTTTGTGCTGCCCGGGACAACTCTTCCGCACATATTATTCCAGTATTTTATGTTGCGCAGCTAAGACGTTTCCCTTCTGCCTGGTCCACGCTGTCCCTCAATCTTGCCCATTAGTATAAGTTGGAGGATTTTATATTTGTCTCCGCGCGGGATGTGACGCAGATAGGAGATCTTAAGGACTTTTATACATGTTAACAATTGTCTGTAGTAATTACCTCTCCTCAGGACCTCTTCATTGCTGACCAAATCTGTCCACGGTATACGAATCATTCTTCTGTGAAGCCACATCTCGAACGCCCCAACTGGTTCATAGTGTGTGCCTTCGAAGTCCAGGTTTCTTAGCCATACAACAGAACAGACTAAACATAAAATATAAATATTACTATATGATAAATGAAAATATAATAAGAGAAGCAAACGAAATACGTGACTTAGGAATTCTTTAGGACTCAAAATTAAATTACAATAGTCATTTGGAAACCATAATTAACAAGGCATACAAAATGACTGGATTTATCATGCGGCTGTGTAAATCTTTAAAAACTTGGGTAAATTTATAACGCCATACATAACATACGTGCGCCCCCATCTTGAATATTGCACTGCTATCTGGTCCCATGTTTACAAACTGAATATTAATAGAATCGAGAGTGTTTTTAAAAAAATCCGAAAACAAGTAGAATACAAATTTCATTTGTATTTTCCAATTATGTAGCTTTTTTAAAATTTGATAACCCTGATTCATTAACACCCAGAAGAGATATTTTCGATCAGATCCTGCTTTACAAAATTCTAAATAATATATTTCATTCCTCAGAACTAGTTCATATAATTGCTTACCGAGTCCCCTTCAGACCAACTAGACTGTCTGATATTATCTGTATTCATAATACTAAAACTAACCATCGGAAACATTCTACCATCCCTCGTATATGTGAAGCATTTAAAAATAATTTTAAGTCTTGATATATTTAACACTTCAAATAATAGGTACCGAACTAATAGGCTTGTTTCAGAATAACAGATACTAGAATAGTTTTGGCTCTTTGCTTGCTCTTAATCATTAAATTAAATGCAATTTTCCACTCCTACTTTCCTCCAATCCTCCTTTGCCACTCTTTATTAATTTCCTTCTTTTCCTTCCCACTATCTCCTTGTTTTGTTCATATTTCTTTTATTTTCATACATAGTACATTTATTGTTTACATAGTTTAAACCGTCGTCACTTTATTGTAGCATAATTTAGTGAATACATATTATTAGATGGCAGGCCCTACTATATCCATTTGTTATAATTTTTATTTATGTTAATTTAACCTGTACATCTGTTTGTATTCGAAGTTAATAAAATAAAAAATAAAAACAACACTTCACCATTCTCTACCACAATTTTAATTCAATTTATCAAAGCAGAATATTGTTCTCACTTTGTTGAATGTGCTATGGGCCATTTTCATTCTGCATTTCACCTCCACATCTGGGTTTACAGTCTACAGACTTTGTAATAATACTGCCCAGGTATTTAAATTGGTCCACCCTCTCCAACAGTTGATTTCCTTTAATTTTAATACCAATTTTTATATAATTATTTTCATTATAATCTAAATTTGTTGCATTGTCATTTACAGGACTATGTACCTGTCATTGGCTGGTTCAAGTGGCCACTTTACACACTGTTTCACAATTTTGCAACCTCTCAGGAGACATTCACAGTAGCTTGTCCAGCCAACCGTATCGCCTCCTATTTCTTCATTCGTTACACGGTCAAACCACCGCACAGGACTTATATATTATAACGGCAGCATCATAAAATGACGCTTCCTCTCGTCAGCAAAACGGCGTCCCGCTCCGAGAGTTGAATATCGCTGCTCAAGTGCTCAGAGTGAAATAAGAAATGTACATTTCTACAAACTGGAATCCACTTTGTGTCCATTAAATCATCCACTACGGCAAGGGGATATACTCCTTGTACTTGGAAAACCTTTTTGCTTCGCTCCTCCGCGAGGAAATTTATTCAAGGCAGCTCTTAAAAGTAATATGTTATTTTGTAACTTTTCCATTAGATTCGGATAGGAAATATGTACATCACACTGTAAGGGTTAATTCACACGTTTGCCTTTTAGGTAGAGGAAATCCGATAATGCTTCGGCAAATTCATTAACCTAATTCGTAGCGGTTTATCATAGATATTGTATATTTTTTAGATTGTTATTTTTAACATTAAAAAAAAAAGTTTTTTCCCTTCAACTTCGCATAATTATATTTTGTATTTTTTTTAAATCTACCAATGATTAAAAATATATCTACCTGTTCTCTTTTTTAAAAACATTTTTCTAACTTTTTTATTTTGATATGCCTTTTACTGATTTATTTTCTGCACAATATGTTAGCGTCAATGTTTGAGTTAGTCCAATTTTTTGTAAACAAGGACTGGATTCAACTTCTTGGGGAGCTGTTAATATTAACATATTACAACAGAGATGGAACAACATTTAAGAAAGGGTAATTTATTTATTTATTTATTTTATTTATCATGGAATGCTCTCTTAGCAGAGGTGCGAGGCTGTGAAAGTGAGGTTATGTTTCGGAAGAAGCTCAAAACCCACTTTTTCTCTAAATCATTTGAATGAATTCGTAGCACGTGACAACAAAATAGATTGTTTTAATTAAATTACAAATTTAAAAGCTTCGATTAAATTAATTTAACAATAGAATCACTATGTAAAGCGCCTTTGAGGTATTTTATTACGAAAATGGCGCTATATAAGTTATCCATAATAATAATAATAATAATACACTCATGAGCTCCTTTACTCTGGTTGTAATTGTTTGAAAAACAAAGTTATTTCATTGTAATACTCGTATTTTAAATAATAAACCTCCACAAAATTAGTGCTTCAAACATACAAATATGTATACATATGTATATATCTTAGAGTAATTATGTTTATGTTTCATAGAACGCAAGCGATGTTAATTTCTTGGTTAGCAACCAATTGGTGGCCATTTTGTTTTGGCTTATTTTGTAAATAACTTGGATATTTACATTATAATAACATATTACAACAGAGATGAAGAACATTTAAGAGAAGGTAATATAGAAGTCTAGGCATCTACAGGTCTTATGACCTGTCAATGGCTGGTTTAAGTGGCCACTTTACACACTGTGTAACATTCACCATTCTGCCTATATTTGAACATCTATATTCCTTCAATTCTTTCATCTGTTGATGTTTGTGAAGTTAAGGAGCTGAAACCTTTATTTATGCTGGTGAGATTCATCTAATTGAATTATTTCACCTACATTCTAGGCAACGCCTGAAAATATTATTTTTTCAATTTCTATACTTCTTCATGGACCAGGTAATTTATTAACAATATTTTGAGTTTGTCCAAATTTTTGTAGACAAGGACTGGATTCAACTCCCTGGGGAGCTGTTTATATTAACATATTACAACAGGGATGAAGAACATTTAAGAGAAGGTAATATAGAAGTCCAGGCATCTACAGGGCTTATGACCTGTCAATGGCTGGTTTAAGTGGCCACTTTACACACTGTGTAACATTCACCATTCTGCCTATATTTGAACATCTATATTCCTTCAATTCTTTCATCTGTTGATGTTTGTGAAGTTAAAGAGCTGAAATCTTTATTTATGCTGGTGAGATTCATCTAATTGAATTATTTCACCTACATACTAGGCAACGCCTGAAAATGTTATTTTTTCAATTTCTATACTTCTTCATGGACCAGTTAATTTATCAACAATATTTTAAGTTTGTCCAAATTTTTGTAGACAAGAACTGGATTTGTTATAATAAATAAAAAGTGACTTTGGTTACTTGCAGTATGTTTGGTTGCAGCAGTAGGGGCGTCAAAGGTGTTAAAGGAGTCAGTTTTCACAGGTAATTAATTTCTAATATTTTCCCATGATTTGCATTGATTTTTGGCATTTATTGTCCCGACACGTGTATTACGTTGCTTACAAACTTTCCTTATATCAACATATTTACTTCAGATATAATTTTTTCTCGATTTGGGAGATAAATTTGTGAATTAAAGTATGTTTACTGTTGATAATGACAGTTGATTACGGGCAATATGTCGGGCCGCACTTGGCATCCATATAAAGTTTAAGTTTTTATCGAGTAGAGGTCGATTCAAATTTAACTCGAAAATGGCAATTTTAACATTTAAATCACATCTAAAATGACATGTTAAAATTTCAGCCAGCTACAACTCGCCATTTTGGAGATATGACGGACAAACAAACAAACTCAACACAGGACTTTGGTTCCATAGAGATGGGATATGTCTCGATAAATGTAACAAAAGTATATTGTGAATAAAATGAATAAAAAAATAAATACACACACATATGTATTTTCAGTTTTATAAAATAAATATGGGCGAATTATAGAAAAATAAATTGGAATAACCCTGCAATAATACACAGGTAAATATTTAAAAATATTGACAATGCAAATTAATATCCGTTTGGCAATTCTTGATCTGAGTACGGCCCATTGTTTAGCTGCGAACTGTTGCTAACTTAATACCGAATAGTCATAGAATGGTTTTCCTACGTTTGGGCTCCTGTATAGCATGGCGCATTATTACTCTAAGATATAAATATCCATTGATATTATCAGAGCACACATAAGAATTTGTTTATGTGTGCCCTTTTTCAAGATTCAAAATATAAAAAATAATAAACCAAATATAATATGTCCGATACAAAAGTGATTTGTTTTAAATTCAAAACAATATTAAAAAGTTTAGTATAAACTTGCTAGGACATTTCTACGTGCTTAAACGACTATTCTGCGCCAAAAATTATTTACAAAAAAAAATTTGTAAACTACAATGAATATTCCTTAAAACGTATATAAATGATATACTGGCATTTTAAGAAAGCTATGCATTACTAAGTAGGTCTTGAATAAACAAACTTTTCCTCCTTTTATGGATTCAAAACACGGAAAATTACATATTGAAAAAGTTCACAATAAACTCCCCTTGAAGTACTTTTAGTACAGTGACAAGAAATATGTATTTACCATTAATAGTCAGAATCGATATGATAAACATTTTTATTCTGAAGTTTTGAGCACCCATGGCATGATGATGTATATCTACCACTAACCCATTTGGTTCCAATTTTCTTATTCGGGACACATCACTATTTAAAAAACCGATCTCAATTTGTTTTAAATAACGGAACCTTTACATTGATACATATCATCGATAACTTTTTTACACAATTCTTTCGTCCGTAGTAATTTTGAATTTGGATGTGTAATCTTATTACTACATTACATTATTTACATTTCTCTTCTGAAATTTGTATTACTGCCATAATCGCTTTAATGAAATTTTATCGACTACTCTTGGTTTAAAATCTTCTCCTTTTATTTTTTTTTTCAAATTTTAAAGATTACTTGCTATACCTGTTATTCTTTCCTTATTCTTTCTTATTTCTCTGCTGCATTGACATGTTTTTATACTTTTAAATTACTTTTAATTACTCATATTTTATATGTACATAAAATCAATATATTGCTGCTCTTACTATAATGTGTCATTAATTTTGAAGATCTTTTTTTAATTGACTTAAATTTATTGTCTTATTTTTTTCATTTTTATTGTATTTTATTTTATTTCATTGGAAAGCCAACAGACATTTATAAATTTATAAGATACAATTATACCATAAATACATATCATAAAGTCCAATTAGAGGCATCCACATAATATTGTCATTGTAAATTTTGTCACATAAAAATTATACATAACATAAAATAACTAATCATACAAAACTTATAATATTACTAGAATGTAAATGTAACTTATATTTTACTTAAAGATTCTTCTCGTCGTTTCTTTGAATCCCTTAAAATATGTATGTGTATATTTATGTTTTTCCTTTTTTAAAAATGTTACATTACATTTTATTTTATTTTTACATCTGAGCATGTTTTTCATTATTTATTTTAATTCTTAACTTTCAATTACTTTTACAAATTTTCTTCATTTTTAATATTATTTCCATTTGTAAATACTAACTACAAACTTTAAAATTACTTTTTTTACTTAAATTTTAATTTTCAAACAACTTCCATTTATGTTTTTTTTCCTTTTCTTTTTTGTACTTTCATTAATAACCTATATATATAATTACTTATTAATATGGAAACTTCACTGGTCCATTAGAGTTAAGTCTAACAGTGTAAATTATAAAACTTTGGAACTATACTGTATGTTTCCTAAATAAAATAAAAAATAATAATTAATTGAATCTGTGCAAAAAAAATGCTACTAATACACAACATTCAACAAGTAAGCTGTGCCAGCGCCTATTGGACCGCCAGTTCCATACAATCTGTGCCAGCGTCTCACGACTGCCAGCTTCAGCAGCCAGGTTCCAGCATACGTCACGCCTCAACATCAGTGGGTTGGTGGAGTTTCGCAATCTTCCTTCCCCAACAATACTGAATTTTCTATCTGAATTTTCCTCCTCCTATGACGAGGAATTCTTCGCACCTCGTCCACTCCTCAGCGTGGTCTTTTGAGCCGGATTACATTAAACTGTACACAAATTAGACTTATTTATTGTATCTAGTAACGCGGCTAGGAATAACTTCTTGCAATTTTTACATGTCAAATATTTATTTTGTATCGCAAGTGTGTACTTTTTTTGTTGCTAATAAACTTCATATTTTGACACTGAACTGAACTGCATTTATGAAAAATATTTCAGTTTTAAAATTAATTAATTAAAAGCACTTTTTTATACAAAAACAAAATAAATCTTTTTTTTAATAAATCGACATCAAAATTCATAAAAGATTATCATAATATGAATTATTGTAAATAAAAACCGTAAAATATCAAGCGTAAATTTTTTTTGTGTAGGTATTTTTTAATGTTTTTCTATTCAAAGGTATACTTCTCCTTTTTTAAACTTTTTTTTATGTGCACGTGTTGATTTTTTAAAACAATTTAAAAGCATGTTTTTTGTATGAAACCACTGTGTTATAATTTATATATATAATATATACATGTGCACTTTTTTGCTTTTACTTTGTTAAAGTGTTTATTTTTACTAATTACGTATTTTTCGTACATACCGTGTATATAAATGAATAAGTAAATATGTTGCTTGAGAACAAAGTTATAATGATTCTTGATAAAACAACACGCTCCTTGTTGTAGTAAATGAATTATGAATAACCAATATACAAAGTGTTAAGTCCCACGATAAATAACAACAAATATGTATTTTACTGAGCGTTTCAACCATTCCATAAAAAATAATTCGTAAACAATTTTTCTATGAATAATTTAATACTTTATCGTGTTATACTACCCAAAGTTATTTCTATTCATTATAAGTTTCGGCTAAAGTCATTACGTATGTAAATTCATTTTACGCAACAAACTTTTTAACTACATAAATACACCTTTAAAAGAGTTTCTTTCACGGCACTAACTCAGTTCTGTCGAAGTACCGAACATTTCACGCAAAGAAAAATACACTTCTGCCCTTTAAAGAGTTAAACGGTAACTTTCATCAGTGCTCATCCTGAAATAAGTCTTTGAAGTTATAATGGATAACTCGATGGAAAAAACGTTTATTGGATTAAAACGCTCTCTCGAAATCAGCGGAATATGGCCATTAAATCTTAAACGGAAGAAAACATCCAAAACCACATCACGTATATACAGGTCTATGCCTTGGATGAACATTGCAATGTACATCATCGTAATTATTTCAGAAAGTGCATACGTGATCGAAAAATGGCCCGATTTCGATGAAGTTACTACAACGGTCACAACTGTTATAACATCAGTTTTGACTTTCGTTAAAATGACAACAGTTTTCGCAAAAAACGACAGTTTATCGAAAACTGTTGAATCTCTTTTATTAAATGATTTCGCTTTGAACCTGCCAATTCTGCGCGTTTTGAAATCGGTTGAATTTTCCAAAGAGACCGCTAAAAAATCTGTCGCAAAGCTGGAGCGATATATGACATTATCTTTGGAAAAGAAAACAAAGGAGTTTAGGTACGTTTTCTGGTTGAATACACTCTTTATTATGCTAACCCTTCTCGGGTACTGCATTACTCCAGCAATAAAGAACCTTATTACTGGAAAAAGGACGTCCAAGAAGGGAAGTGTAAATATGCGTAAGTATGCCATTTTAATGGTTATATATTATAATACACGTATTTTAGTAACCAATTAGGTACCTACTCAAATTAAAATAATTAGCATTTTGCGTATAATGAGCTGGCAATCAATTTCAGTTAATCGGGATTGAAATGTCACTATCTAAATATTTCAGTTTTATGGTTATTACAATTAATAACTTGATAGTAGCCAAAGAAAAGGTGGTGATTGTAGAGATTGAGTTTATTGTAAAGATATACGTCCTATCACTAGGGAGCACTGGATCTAAGTGCCATCCGAGTGATTTACTTTCGGCGTCCTGCCGGTCGCTACTTTCCACGGGGCTCCGCCCACTCCCGTGTCATGTGACTGGCATAGTATTGGATCTATTGACAAGCGAGTGTCACTACTTTACTATACTAATTAATGTATTGTAATTATTATAAATATAGTGTAGTATTGCGGCATATGTATTTTATTTTATTATTGTAAATTATAAATCATTCTACAATAAATAAACAGAATAATTAGAAGAGAACGTTCAAAATCTTCACCTACCTAATTACTACAGCGGAATTCTCACGAGGACAATATAATAGACAAGACAATATTGCCCTGTCTCAGTACCGTGAACAGCCTCAACCGCGCGGGAAAAAAACAATAGGACACGCGGAAGGTTGCAAAAATGAATACACGAGGACGCGCGTTATGAGCGAGTTCGCTAAAAATATTGCATTGAATTATGACGAAATATAAACAAGAATAAAAGAGCGTAATCTTTATTTTATGAGTTGTATACTGTATAGTTCATTTCACTACAAAAATGTTGCTTATTTATTTAATTGATTACAGCGTTCATGTGCAGTATGCCCTATGATCTGACCACATATCCGGGGTATCATTTGACCTATCTCCTCCATGTATGGGCCAGCGTTATTACGTTTTCAGGTAATTACTAGAATACAAGAATTAAAATATGATTATGCATTGATTATAAAATATTATATGGCCTAAGCCAATAACAACAGTTACATGAAGAAACGTATCTTCAAGAAACTGAACAAAAAGAACATAAAATTATGTAGCAATGACAAACAAGAGCGATAAAATAATGTATAAAATACATTCATAAACACGATAAACACATAAGACTTCAACCTAAACCATGCAAATCCATCTTCATCCCACACTGTTTTAATGGAAAGAGATCTACGAAAAGCCGGAAGATCTATCCCAAAGAATTCCAAATTATGTGACGAATTGACTAATCCACTCATTTTGGACATCGGGGCATAAAAACAAAAGTTGCTCTTAGAAGATTTAATAAATAGCAGATTTTTACTTCTGATGTCATCCTTGGGAACGCGAAAAGAAATTGATTGCAACAGATATGGGACATCACTTATAGTATCAAGCATTTTTTAAATGCATATAAGCTCCATCTCAGTTTTACGTTTCTCAAATGAAGACAGATAAAGAGATTGCTTTATTTCAAAATAGGAATGATTACCCCTTTGCGATCCAAGCAAGCATGCTACTTTTCTTAGAAAACGGTGTTGGATAGACTCAATATGGTCAATTTGAGTTCCATAGAATGGAAACCAAATTGGAGAACATATTCTAGATGAGGTCGAACTAGTGGGCAGTAAAAAGTTTTGATGGTATTCATATTTTTGAAGTCTGTCATCGAATTTATTTTCAATAATAACATTTAGGTCCTGTAAAATAATAAAGTGGGTGTTAACATAAGTTGTGTCTGTTTTTTACCAAATTTGTAGTTGTAATTTATCCTTTGGTCTCTTCATTTAAAAAAAAAATTGCGCCTTGTATTAGCATCCATACGGTAAAAGTTTTATAATTATACTTTCATGGCGGTTTTCGAGAAAGGCGCTCTTATTGAACACTGACTCCGATAATTTTTCTTCATTATTTTACAACACATTAGTCAAAAATGATTTTAATTTGTTACAACAGAGCGAAAAAACATTTTTGAAAAGGGAGTATGAAAGTCTAGGTATTTACAGGGCTTACGATCTATAATTGGCTGGTTTAAGTGGCCACTTTACACACTGTTTAACATCCACCATTCTGCCTATGTTTAAACATCCACATTTCCTCAGCTCTTTCATCCGTTGACTTAAAGTAAGTAGCGGTCACACATCTCAACAGGGAAAAATACGCAAGGGTTTGTCATGTTCATAATACTAGACACTCCAATAAGGATCTGATTCTACAGAGAGGAGTCAATACTTTTTTGGCTCAAAGGCAGCAATATTATATAGGCCCGGGGGTATATAACCTTATCCCAGTTTCGTGGAAATGTGGTGGGATTGCCAGGCTGAGGAAGGTGTTGACTGCATTCTTAATCCATATTGGTCGGAGGGAGTCACAGAATTTGTTGTCCGATGTAGAAGGACGTAAGCTGGTTGCTTGTTTTACTAGTAATGACTTGGGACTTAGGATATAGAGATTTTGGTATTATTTATGTTTTCTCTGGATATTCATTGTTTACCTTTAAGACTGAAAAAGCACACATTATGATAAAACTGTAAATACTTTTAAATATCATTATAAAATACATAATTTACTGCCTTAGAATGGGGAAGCTATCCCTAGTTAGGCAGTTTAGATGAACCAACAGCAAAAATAAAAAAAAAGTATGCTTACTTTTACTCCTGAATTAATTTGTCATATAAATAATTACTTGTATATTGCTGTAATAAATATGTAAAATAATAAAAAAATAAAATTTAAAAAAAGAGCCGAAACCCACGTCGGTGAGATTCATCAGGCTGAACCAATTTACCTACTAGGCAACGCCCAAAAACAATATTCCAATTTTTATACTAATTATACCAGTTAGTTAATTCAACAATGTTTTGAGTATGTCCAAATGTTTGCAGACAGGCTGGATTTCCTCCCTAGGGAGATATTTTGATCTAAATTTGCTGTAAAAAAAATTTTTTTTGCTTCTACCTAACATACGCATCTAAAGTTATTTGATTACAAACCTTCTAAATGAAATGTCAAGTAGACAAATGTGAGCATTTTCGACACCTCCTTCTGTTCTCGTTCGGTCGAGGGAATAAAGGAGAAAACAAATAATGAGAATAAATTATGATAACAATGTTTTAAATATGTGCAAATGTTTGCAGGCTGGCTGGATTTCCTCCCTAGGGAGTTATTTTGATCGACGTTTGTTGCATCAAATTGTTTTCAGGCGTTGCCCAGTAGATTGATTGGTTCAGTCGGATGAATCTCACCCACATGATAAAGGTTTCAGCTTTTTTACTTTACAAAAATCAACAGATGGAAGATTTGAGAAAATGTGGATGTTTTAACATGAACAGAATGGGGAATGTTACACAGTATGTAAAGTGTTCACTTAAACCAGCCAATGACAGGTCATAAGCCCTGTAAATGTATGGGCTTCTATACTTCCTTCTCAAAAATGTTATGCCTCTATGTTGCTACAAATTTAGATCTAAATTGGATATACTCAAAACATTGTAAATTACAAGTACTTAATTCATTTTTCTGTTGAATATTTTCGTTCAAACGTCCAATTTTTCTTGATTTTTCTAACAAACGTTTTTTAAGTGTTTGTATATTTTTGATTAAATAATCGTTTGCAGGCTGCGCAGGAGTCGACAACTTGGTATGCGCTCACCTCATCATGACAACTCGGCAGTACGAAATTATCAGTCATATCTTAGAAAACTTGGACGAATATTCCTCAGCGTTCGTGTGGGCGAAGTTCCTGGACGGAACCTCGGGAGAGCCGAGTCAACCGTCAAAGGGGAAATGCTCACGGGATTTTGAAAACATCAAAAACGAGATTTTGAGTCAATGCGTGCAGCATTACGAAAGGCTCATGAGGTATTTTGTTTATATTGTTAATTCAAACAACATGCATTTACATACAAAACCAAATACTAATTAAAGAAATAAGAGATATACGTCTTTCCAAAGAAAAATTTTTAGTCTTCAAGATATTGTAATTGCGTTTGCGTTACATACATTCTTTTATTTGATTACAAGCCTTTAAAAATGGAATGTCTCATAATACTAAAATTACTAAATTCCACAAAAGTCATGGTCAAAATAGGTTTGTCTTCAAAGGTGTAAAAAATTATAATAATCTTCCCAATGAACAATACATCAATAATTATAAGTAAATCTAAAGAAATTTTTAACTTTTAAATTAACACGTTAATTTTTAAATTAACACGTGTAAAAACTACATTCAATTTTAATTAGTATGAATGTATTATTGTTTTATATTTTTTCCTTATATGTCCTTTGTTTTTTTTTTCTAATGTACTCGTATTTCAAATTATATAAACTCTAATAAATAAATAACTACAACAGTGTAAGTCACTCTCCAAGCACAAGAGTTAGTCTCTTTTTTTGAATTGATAAAAAAAAGTGGACGAAAGTCAGCATTTTCAACACCTCCATCTATTTGCTTTCAATCTAGGGAAATAAAGGAGAAAACAAAATAATGAAATTTTGTCAAATACATTTTCATGTATAATAAAATAAACATGCATAAAACAACTTTTTTTTAACCACTATTTTTTTATTTCTTCTACCGACCGGTTTTGAAGCTACACAAGCTTCTTATCATGGTTTACTTAAATAATGAATTCTGTCATATTTTTTTCACAATGATTACTAAATATTATATCCACACATATTATGGAGTTCATAAGTCAAGTGTTTTTATCGTGTTGTTTTTTAACTCGGTCTGTAGAAAAAATAAAAAATAAGTAGTTAAAAACAAAGTCTCTTAATATTTATTTTATTTTAATGAGTAACCACAAATTTAGTGTTTCAAATATAAAATTTATTTTATCATGTATGATTATTCTACAGTAGGGTTACGTATTTTAACAATGAACTGCAAACTTAATGTTTCAAGAAAACTTGACTTAGTACCTATAAAAACTAATATACTAACAAGGATAAATAGTTTTATTGATATTAGTGACGTTGGATAACAATATTGTAATTTTGAGAATTCAAATCGCTTATTAATTCAAACAAATTTATTTTCAGATTAATCGACAAGCTGAATTCAGTTTTCGGATTGATTTTCATATCTCAACTTCTAATTAGTTCCTTGCAACTGTGCCTGGTTTTATTCAAGTATAAAACGGTAATATTTGTGTTTTTTTATGTTAATTGTATTTTTGTAAATTATGTAAAGTTTTTTTAATTTTTTTTATTGTAATTTATTTATTAACCTTTACGGATTTTACTTTAGGGACATTCATTTTACAAAAATAATATTTCATTTTTTATTCATACTCTGTTGTTGATAATAATATTTTTTACGTCTTTTGAAAAGTTTGTCTGAGTTCTTGCTTCTGTTCTGATATTCTTGTATTATGTCCATGTTTATTACAATTTTTTCAAGTTTTAGTTATTTGTCTACAATAATATCAGTGGCTAACTTATGAATAAATTTTAAAGATTCTAGTTGAAAAAGTTCATTAGCATTTCATTGTTTAGTTTTTTTAAAGAGCTTTTTAGTAGGTGTTAGAAAAGAGAGGTCATATACTGACTTCAATATTTTATTTTGCTGTCGTTGTAGTCTGTTTATGTCATTTTAGTTTCCTGTTTCCCATAGTTGTAGCATATAACATATTTTAGATTTGACGTAAGCCTCATACATAACATTTTTTTTCCGTTTTTGGAACAAAGTTTTTGATTTTTGAAAAAAGACTCGAAAATGTTACAATTTTTATAATTACATAATTAATTAGTTGTCCATGTCAATTGTCTGTCTATTTTTAGTCCTAAATATTTAACATGTTCAATTTCAATTAGTCGTTCTTCGTTTATGTCTATTTGACTTTTTTTTTAAGATTCAAAATTTATTGTAATGAAGTTTCTGATGAAATTTATCACTACATTTAATATCTTTTAAAAATAATTATTTCTTCATATACTCGACATTTTAAATTTTAAGAATAATGTTTTTCTCGTTATCAGGACCATAATCCAGAAAATAAGATGACATACTTCATTTTTATTGGAGCATCATTAAGCCAACTTTTTTTGTATTGCTGGTACGGTCAAGCCATCATACATGTGGTAAGAAAATAAAATCTTGTATTTGTTGTCTTTAAATATTTTTTATTTACTACCTTAATATTTTAACCTTAGAATTAAGAATTATTAATCTATGATTTTAACTATCTATCCACATTAGGTATTTTAAAAACCAAAAGTTAGTAAACATAAAGAAGTGTTAATTTTCTCTCTTCCTTTCATTTTCTGTCAGATTCATACAATATTTTATAATAAAAATAGCAACGCGAGTAATTATAAGTTTGTTTAATTCCTGACGATGAGGTAGTAACCTCGAAACCGGACGAAGTATAACTGCAAATTAAAGTGGTTCATACAAATTTATAAACATACAAGTATTGTATATATTTATTCAGTTTATTTAAGTTTAAGATAAAAACAGTTTTTTTTTAACTTTTGTACGATTTTTAAGAGTTGAAAACAGTCATCGATATTCAGTTATTTCTTACGGAAATAAAATATGTGTATATTTGTTAGACCTCCAGAAACAGATTAGTGACAAATATAGAGGTTCCTCTGTATTTGGGTAAATGAGAGAGTTAAAAAGACAAAGAGTTCGATTTTCAAAAATAAAATTTATATGTCAACGCTAACCCTTTGGTTACGACCAACTACAAATTAATGTAGTACAATATTTCGAACTACAATCGTAGTTCGAAATATTCGTTATGTCCATTCCCGTAGATGTCGTTAATTTGACTAACAAACCATTCAAGTAAGGGCGTGACCATATTGTCATGGCGGATACTGTTGCGAAACACTATCTTCAGTCCTATTTTCAAGTAAATATGGTAGCGTTGTGTATATTTCAGCCCTGAAAGATGTGTTCTTTGGTATGTGGAATTAACAGTGTGCGGAATTAATGGTGAATCTTATAGAAAAAAAAAACGACAATAAAAGGCAAAAATCCTCATCCTTCAAGAGTTAAAGGATCGTAATGTTTACTATAAACGGACTTCGTTTATTTACGGGCGATTTTTAATTCATTTTTTATACAAAATGAATGGTGTTTTAAACACGGTACATTCTCATAATGCTGTTAATTCTTTTGATTTGTGTTATTTTTCAGAGCTCCGAAATAAGTAACAGTATCTACGGAACTACGTGGTATACTTCATCATTGCGGTTTCGAAGATCTTGCCTGATGATGCTGCGTCAGTCTCAAAGGACTATCCACATGTCTGCTCTAGGATTTACCAGCCTATCTTTATCCACAATGACATCAGTAATTACATGATTTTTCAAAATGATAAACATGATAAAATTTAGCATTTTTTAACTGGCAAGTTATCTGTAGATTATCTGTGTCTTGGGGGATCAAGAAAACAGTTATATTTCTAAAATAGAACTAGAATATCCTGAAAGGAAATCGACTGGCGATAAGTGCTCCTCGGGTTTGATCTCTGGGAAGGTCAACTTGGAATATTAATTAAATAGGTGGTTCTACACTGAAATATTATATATTCCTGCATCGGCACCCGATCGATGTCCGCTGCACTTAGTGTGTCAATCCAGTGCCTTATGAACCATAGGGTGCGAACAGGGATATAAAAATGATAAATCTGTAGATTTTATAACCTATGATAGTGTGATACACAGTTATAATCAACGTTTTACAAGCATTGTTTAGCCTTTTCTGTTTTTTTTTTATTTATTTAAATTTAAATACTTGTTCAAGGTATGTAGTAGACATGATAATGATATTTCTTTTTTATTTATTTTAAATATTATAGAAACAATATAAATATTCAGTACTGTATCAAACTCAAATTGTTACATCATAATCCCATACATCATCTGAAATACTTCAACGATTTATAAATATTTATGCAAAATATAAATCACAAAATATGAAATTATTCAAGGTAGACGTAAATTTTAATTGTAATACTTTTCATTTATTGTTTTACTGACATTGTTGACGTGATTCTAATACAAAAATTATGGATGAGAATAGCTGACATATTAAAGTTTCTAATATGATTTATGTAACTGAAGAAATTTATTTTACAGTAAAAAAAAATAATGAGTTTTTTTATTGTCTCAGAATAACACTTCAAATGTTTAAGTATCATCTTTTTTTCAGATTTGCAGTACTGCGGTTTCATACTTTACCTTACTAAACTCACTTCTAGATGGCTGAATCAACAGAAAAAACTCGTATTTTACCTTTTTACCGTTAATATTTTATTAATAATAATAATAAAAACAGATGAAAATGATCAATGTTTTGAGTATATCCAAATGTTTGCAGAGATTATCAGGAATTTATTTAAATTTATATATATATAACAATAATAATTGAGAGAATTTATGAGAAGAAAATTATGGTTAAGGGGAATTATGAGTCAAACAAACGTGTTCCCCTATTTTATTCCTGGATTATTAGCCCCAAGAGTGTTTAATGTCCTGGATGAACACACACATTAAGTTCTCCAAAACGAAGGCCATCTTCAGGAGAAATGTACAAGTTTGGATTTTGTCTAAGAGAAGAGACCATTGCAGGAGACTGCTGCAAAACATTGCATAGATTTATATACTATTAAGCGTGTTGTTCGGATGTTTAATTAAATGAATGTTTATGTTATATTTGTTATTTTTAGTATTTTTTAATAATGTGCATGCTTCCACTCTCCATTATGTTGTATACCAACTCAACACAAGGCTCTTGGCCTCATTTAATTGGGGATACGTTTTTTTAGTAATGTGTATCTTTATATGAATAAATAAATAAAATGATGTCACTAGAGCAGTGATTGGAACTATGAACGCGAACAGAAGGAAGTGTCGAAAATACTCACTTTCGTCTACTTGACGGTCCATTTTGAAGGCTTGTAATTAAATAAAATAATAAATGTAACGTAAATGCAAATACAATATCTAGTAGAGCAGATTTCTTAATTTTTTATTTTAATTAAAAAAAGGATACAGTTTATGTTTACACCCAATACATAAACGAATTAATGAATACATTGAAATTTGAAATGAATGTGTCTTTATTATTGATATTTGAAGCATTATATTTTTATATTACCACTTACTGAATTTTCTATGTCTACCAGTTTCGAGACGTTCCCATCTCTTTGTCAGAACACCAATCAAACCAACATGTAAAACCCTTTGTACACCTTTGCCATAGTTGTTGCATAAAAATATAAAACCTTAACGACACACATTTCAATAAGCAACCCTTACATTAACTGATTAGGTTATGAAAATATTTTATGTTGAGGGAGAAATAGTTAGTGTTTAGTATGTTTTGCATGTTGGTTTAATTGGTGTCCTAGTTAAGAAACTGGTACGTCTCGAAACCGGTAGACATAGAAAAGTAGGTTAGTGGTTATGTATAAATATTTCATAACGTTTAGTAATGTGTCTTTATTTACTGACTTGTTTTAAAGCCACACAGGCTTCTTATCGTGGTACAATTTAATCATGAATATTATCATATTTAATTGCTTAATATTCTTTACTAAATTATACATTGATAGAGAAGCTTGTGTAGCTTCGAAACTGGTCGGTAAATAAATAAAACAAGCGGTTTAAAACAAATTGTTTCTATTTCCAATTAAATTATGAAATGTTTTTTGTATATTTTTTAATACACTTTCTGCAACGCCCATATTTAAAGTATTTTGCACGGTCTGATTCAACCCTTAATAAACTCCCTTCTGTAGTACCTTGTAATTAATGTAACAAGCATTCTCCATTCATTTTTCCACTCTCGGAAAGGAGTGTCATCAATATGCAAATGAAATTTAAGAGAATGTTCGTTCTTTACAGAAACATTTCTCTACAAGCTTCTGCTTTACGAATCTCAAAGCCTGGACACAACTCGACACATGACAAAATGACAACGAGGAAATCTGCAGCCAATTTTCCCTGATATAAAATTGATTTATTATTTAATTTTTCAACTGTGCTGTTTCCTTTTTTCTAGTAAGGAAAAATTAAGCAGGTAGAGAACTACTGCCTGTCCGCCTCGTGGTCATTTTTTTACCGGGCACGATTACCAAAAAGGAATGTTTGGTCACCTTTAAGGCTTTTTATACTGATAACAGAAGGAATATTGTGGACGGTATAGAAATTTTTTACTCACTTTTAAGTTTTTCCGTTTGTTTCTTTTATGAAGAACTTCACTTTCATGTAAAACTAATTGCACTTTGACAGAAATATGCAAATGCATACTTCTGACAAAGTATCTCATATATGATACGGATTTATCAGAGTAACACTTGCTTACTGGACGGTAGGGTAACAAAATTTTACCGTTATTAAGGGTTTTATTATTTTTTCTTAAGATTTTATGCATTTTAAATAAATAATAAATACAAGAAAAAATCGGGCGCGATTTCCGAAACGGTTGCCTCAAAATATTTATTTAAACTGAAATATTTTATGTAAAGACTCGCGACATAACTTTTATGTTATAAATAGTTTATTATTTTACCAATTATGTATATGTGAATATATATATATATACATATATATTGTATGTGCATATGTAATATATATGTTTATGAGTGTGAAAATGTTTATTTTATGTAGATACTATTTAATATAAACAAATATACTCGTATATTTGTTTTTAGTTTAACTCTAAAAGTGCCTAATTAAAAAATATGTTGGTGCCGTATTACTTTACAAAATAATGAACGCTTTAATTTTATTCAAATTAATTCTTCTTCGAGGTGTTGATTTTAATTTGTCAACTTCTAACCGAATAATAATTTTCTAATCAAAACAGAATTTTTATTCGGTGAGAGAACAATTCAGATGTAACAAACTTTTCCAAAGTAATCAGTTAATCACCTACCGCTTTATTTATCTTCATAAAGATATTTGAGTTACCCTACCACGCATGAGGTTAAGTGTTCGATTCTCGGCAAAGTTGACATCAACTCTAAAAATACTGTCATAAATAATTCCTTTGCACGCGGTGATGTAACATCGTGTTACCATAAGCAAAAGACGGAATATTCTAAATTTCAGACATTAAAAAAAAAACATGGAGATATACTGTTTAATTCCATTTCCATAATTTACAAAAAAAATCATTTAAAATCATAAATACGCCGTCTTCTTACACGCGTACGTCCCTTATCACTGTCAGTAACTGACCAAATCTGTTTCAAACATGGACCGGTCACACAACAGTGTCTGCGTCTTCTTCCTTATGAATTATATCGTCGCGCGACACATTCATTCTTTGCGTAACAAGAATAAATATTTTTTAATTAAAATCCCGCATAGTTATTCAAATATCCGGTGTGAAAATGTCTATTTGAAGATAATTAAAAATACGATTTCATCATTTAAAAAAAAGAGAGATAAATAAAGGACAACGAGTATAAATCAAGGTTCGTAGGTTTTCACGGCCTTCAGAATACAGATAGTGTTTTTCTGGGTTATTATGCCGTGTTTGTGGGCTTTATATTGGCAATACAAAGCCCACAAACACGGCATAATAACCCAGAAAAACACTATCTGTAACGAGTATAAACCTTGTTTCTTCCGTCATATCCAAGTTGGGTAAAAGCAAAAACAACTAACAAAATCCTACAGTGGTGATCCCGACGTGATTTCTGTAATGAGTGTTGTTGTCAAACTTGTAATGCAGTAAATTCATGGTTTCGCGTGGAGCCATTTGTTGCCTAAACAAAAAACATATTTGTGGAATTGAACACTGATTTTCAAAGTAAATTTTCACAATTTGCGGGGTTAATCGAGTGTAAGGCGTTTCATTATTAATTTCAGTATTGTTACAGAGCTCAAATGAACGTAGTTATGCGGAAAGCAGCCAGTCCACAATTTTGGAAAAATGTTCTGTTCTGCTAAAAACAACCAGACCGCTTTTATACAAAAAACTGTATTAATCACCTTCAGAAAAAGGTGTCGATCACAAAAACGGCATTTCTCAATTCACAGAAAACACCCACAAAACTAGAAAAATCTTATGATACTTAAAACATATTTTAAACTGATCAAATACATAAAAAGATTCTTGTTTGTAATATTTGAAAAAACTTATGTATTCATTGTTTATCGTTTGTTAAAGTCAAAAACATTCCAACTATTTTATAGATTTTATAATTCACTCTTTTCACAAAATGGCTATTATCTCAGTTTCACTTTTCTATGGCTGGCTGCTTTCCGTATAACTACGTTCAAATGTAGTTTTTGTGAAAGTCATTATTTGTTTGACAATACACAGAATTGCCAATCAAACTTCCATCACGACAAAAAAACACCCATTACTTGCATTTTTTCCCTTTTCTTATTATATAGGTACAAGACTTATATTAACTGCAAATAGTATATTCCTTATAATTACTCGTAACCATAGTGTGAGGATCTGGTGGGATAATCAGCTGTGGCCTTGTCAAGGAAATTCTCCACATTTGCTTTAAGAAGATAAAACCAAAGGAAACTCATTCACGAGAAGCCGGACTATTGACAGACATCAACCGACCTTCCGCTCCACTTTGAGAGTGTTCTGCATTTTGTATCCTATTTTTATTTATTTCAATAATTACCAATACTATTTTTTTTCACCATGTATGAAATAACCTCACGCGATAAGTCCTTATGACTTTGATAAGTAATTTTTGAACACCTTTAACCCATTGCTTTCAGACTTTCAAAATATATTTTACGTGTTCTAATCTACTACCCTCATTATAATTGATTTCATTTCAGCGCAGTCTAGTGAGAGGGGAATAAATTATTAAATAATTTGTAATTTATCCGCCATTTTTAAGATTAATCAATGAATGCAATTTACAATTTGATCTCCCCTGGTTCAGAGGAAGTCACAAAGTAGTTTTGCATTTTAATTGCTGTCTAACATTTTATTATATTTAAAAACAAAACCGGGGGACATTTGCATCAGATCAAAGGGAGACGTTGGATGGTCGCCATTTGCGTTTTTCTTTAATAAGCACTTTTTAAATGAGTTTTCCGTTTTACTAACACACTTTCAGCTACATTCACAGTAAAAATTATTACTTAACAAAACTTATGATAATTTAATACGTTTTTCTTACTGTATAGGTACCGAAGATATTTACCTAACTTTTTGTATAGAATGAACAATTCTATCATCAGTAATATTGCTTCTGTTGGAATAATGCAGCGATGTTGCTACATAATATCTGACCCTCAAAGGGAAACGCGGCTCACTTTTCTTCATACAAACGTATTCCCGTATTTTCTCCCTGGATTATGACACTAGAGCAATGATTTTTTTACACATTATAAATATTTACTATTGACGAGTCCTTTTTGTTTTGTTTTTTTGATAAATAGTTTATTATAAGAACTATGACCTCTCAAAAAACCCTTAAAAGCGCCAAGTTTCACCTGCTGTCTTATTTATTTATTAACGGACATTGTCCATGTATACAATTTATAGGGTTTAAATATTACAATAAAAGAATAGTTTAAAAAATTAAAAAAAGAAAAAAAGTATTGACAAACATAAGGGACATCAAGACAAGATCTGGACTATTTATTTAGTGCTCTTTTAAATCGTTGTAAACTTAAACAAAAAAAATCCAGATCTTATCTTGAGTCAACAATACGACAAAGACGGGTTATTGGAGATTCTAGGCCATAGTTTGTTCTATGCTGATCGATGAACAGTACTTCATTGTTTCTCAATCTATGAGTCAGAATATTAAATTTTACTTATCCCAGTAATGATGGAACATCGATTATACCATTTAGTATGCCGAACATATATATGGAGTCAATATTAGTTCTACGTTTTTGTAGACTAGAAATATTTAACATCGACACTATTTCAGCATAAGAATAATTATCTCTCTCTAGTCCAAGCATCCACGCTATTTTTCGAAGCAAGCGATGTTGGACTGATTCAATGTGATTTATGCGATTGACATAGAATGGAGACCAGACTACGGAAGCATATTTTAGAAGAGGGCGAACAGTTGAGCAATAAAGAGTTTTGATTGTACGGACATTAGTAAAATCAGAGGATATTCTGGTAATGAAACCAAGTAATTTCAGTGATTTATTTACTGTATTATCTATATGCTCGTTGTATGTCAGTTTATAGTCCAAAACAATTCCTAAATCTCTGATGGACTTAACTACATCAATTTTGGAGTTTAAACGTATGTTACACAAAAATGATAACTATTTTTTTAATAACAAAACGTTATTACGCCGTTTGTCGTTCGTTTACCGACGTTTCGGATCACATTACAGCCTCCCTCGTCAAGACTGATGTTATTTCTGTAGATACATGTGTCACGTTATGTGCTTGGAATTTGTACCGTGTTGCAGTCGTACAGCTTGTAAATTTAAAATCTGTGCCGCTTCAGTCTACGCTTTCATGTGATTTATTTGTGGTGATGGTGATGTCTTTTTCGCACAATATCGGGGAGATATTTGCGAGAGAGTTAGATAAAAACATAGTTCAAATATTTTTTTAAAAATCCAAACCATTTTTTCTCAATTAAGATTAAGCATATATATGCAAAGTTGATAAAATAAAAAAAAAACATTTAACAAGTTTTTTTATTTTTTTAAATATTATTTTATTATTTTTTTTATTTATTGTAATTTTTTCTTTGCATTTTACAACAGGCATATATAAGTTACAACACATGAAAACCTTTAAAATTAACACAAAAAAATCACACAAATGCATGGCCTGTGTGTGAGTTTACATTTTATTTTAAATTGAAATAAAGGCTACAGGAAGAACACGATAGAAATCAAAAAGTTTAAACATGAGTGCTTATATTAGAACACATTTTTATTGTCACTAAAAATGAGAAAATTATAAGAAAAGTGTATTCTATTCATCAAAAAAATAAGCTTTTGAAAACTGTTTTTTTATCCATAATTTCAACAAAAATTTTAATAGAAACAAATTCAAATAATTAATCTCTATCGTGTTGTTCTTATGAAATGCAATGAACAGGTTTGAAGCTATGGAAAATGAATGTTTTTGCCTCAGTCTGGATTTACAATCAGGGATTTCAATCAACTATTCAATCTTTGACTTTATTTTTAGTTAATTTTACACATAAACATATTTAGTTCTTAACTATTGAAATAGTTTTAATGTAAATTTCGTAAAAAATCTGGTTCTATTCTACAATAAATTGAAAATTCAATGATGAATTAGTGAACATAAAATCTCTTAGCACGTGTCTCTACAGTATACTATAATAACTTATGACGTACATTTATACGAATACTTTGAAAGCACTCACGAAATACATTTCAGAACACTTTGCTATTTAATATGAAAAACTTTTTTAATTTCCCAAATTCTTGAAATTTCCTCCTATCCGGATGTCAAAGTAAAGACGTAAATTATAAAATATCTGAGTATTACCATATTGGATAATTACATTTTCCATCGCGTATATCCTGTGGACTCTTGCAGGCAACCTAAGTGCTTGTACGACTATTGAAATATTTCCACATAAGGATAATAATTTTACTGCGAAAGTATAAAAAAGAAACAAAGTGAAATAAAATATCATCATCACGATCATCCCTCTTTCCGCACCCAGGGATGTATAGGGCGCTGCATTGGTAAACCAAATGCAGCCTAGTGTGATCATCTGTTGCATGAAGGCAAGGTGATCAGTCTTACGCTTCAAATGCTAGTCTAGGAACAATGAAATTGACATTGATTGAAAACTCAAGACAAGATCTGGACTTTTTTGGTTTATGTTTACAGCGATTTAAACGAGCACTAAATAAATAGTCCAGTTCTTGTCTTGATGTCCCCCTTGATGTTTGCCAATGCTTCTTTTCTATTTTTAAAAAATATTTTTAAATATTCTTATATTGTAATATTCAAACCTTTGAAATAGTTTAAAGGGACAATGCCCTGTTAATAAATAAACATAAGTATAAAAAATAAAAAAAATAACAAATACATTTGATAAAAATAATATAATTGCATAACTATTACAATAGTAACAACTAAATACGTATAATTAACTAAAAATATGTCCGTAAATATGGAAAATCAAAAAAGGAAAAACATTTTTAAACATAAAGAATAATTTAAGAATTGTATTGCGAGAAAAAAAAGAAATCAGACTCGTTTTACAACTATAAAGTCCAGGAATCAATACATCAGCCTTATTCTCATAATGATTACCATATCTGTAGAGCCTATGGATAGGCGAGTGCATGTGATAGTTGGTCCTAGAACTTGCAGAACAATAAGGAGTTCTGTGGCGGGTTTGTCGACCAGGTACACGTAAACACACCAACTCCAGCAATATAATATAATAGAACGCCATATCACTATGTATTTGTACACATACCTTTTTTCCTCTACATCATACATTTTCTCATCCACGCAAGCCGATTATTTTGACTTTTGACATGTTCATATTCAAGTATTTATTGAATTTGATCGTTCCATGTCTTCCTCGGTCTTCCTCGTTTTCTGCATCCATCAACATGTCACATGTCTAAATCAAAGCAGCAGTATTTTCTTGGTTTTGTCGATAATGCTAGCCTCAGCCTTACATAATGCACGGATCTCGACATTTGTGCACCTATCATTCATTGTTTTATCATACATTTACCTGAGAGGTCGCATTCGGACAGCATTTAGCCTACTTTCATCATTGTTCAAAATGAAATATTGCAGTTCGAAATGCCTTTCAAATCAATATTTTACGTCCAAATTTCCTGGAATCGAAACCGGGATCTAAAGAATAGTACACAAACGCGCCAACCGCAACACAACGAAGCGGACTTATCTCTACTCGATTTTCTTATTCAGGACTTTTCTTGAAAGCAACCATCGAATGGAAAACACTCATCCAGGGTATTCTATTTCAACTTCATCCGCCTAGACACAGAAAATATTTTGTTATAGATGAACCATAGAGGGTTGTTTTTCATCCTTGCGACTTGCCCTACCCATTTCTTCTTCCAATCTTGCAACATGCCCTACCTATTTTTTCTTCCATTCTTGCAACATGTCCTACCCATTTCTTCTTCCAGTCTTGCAATATGCCCTACCCATTTTTTCTTCCATCTTGCAACATGCCCTACTCATTTCTCCTTCCAGTCTTGCAACATGCCCTACCTATTTCTTCTTCCAGTCTTGCAACATGCCCTACCCATTAGTTTTTCCAGTCTTGCAACATGCCCTACCTATTTCTTTTTCCATTCTTGCAACATGTCCTACCCATTTCTTCTTCCATTCTTGCAACATGTCCTACCCATTTCTTCTTCCAGTCTTGCAACATGCCCTACCCATTTTTTCTTCCATCTTGCAACATGCCCTAGCCATTTCTTCTTCCAGTCTTGCAACATGCCCTACTCATTTCTCCTTCCAGTCTTGCAACATGCCCTACCTATTTCTTCTTCCATTCTTGCAACATGTCCTACCCATTTCTTCTTCCAGTCTTGCAACATGCCCTACCCATTAGTTCTTCCAGTCTTGCAACATGCCCTACTCATTTCTCTTTCCAGTCTTGCAACATGCCCTACCCATTAGTTCTTCCAGTCTTGCAACATGCCCTACTCATTTCTCTTTCCAGTCTTGCAACATGCCCTACCCATTAGTTTTTCCAGTCTTGCAACATGCCCTACCTATTTCTTTTTCCATTCTTGCAACATGTCCTACCCATTTCTTCTTCCATTCTTGCAACATGTCCTACCCATTTCTTCTTCCATTCTTGCAACATGTCCTACCCATTTCTTCTTCCAGTCTTGCAACATGCCCTACCCATTAGTTCTTCCAGTCTTGCAACATGCCCTACTTATTTCTCCTTCCAGTCTTGCAACATGCCCTACCTATTTCTTCTTCCATTCTTGCAACATGTCCTACCCATTTCTTCTTCCAGTCTTGCAACATGCCCTACCCATTAGTTCTTCCAGTCTTGCAACATGCCCTACTCATTTCTCTTTCCAGTCTTGCAACATGCCCTACCCATTAGTTCTTCCAGTCTTGCAACATGCCCTACCTATTTCTTTTTCCATTCTTGCAACATGTCCTACCCATTTCTTCTTCCAGTCTGCAACATGCCCTACCCATTAGTTTTTCCAGTCTTGCAACATGCCCTACCTATTTCTTTTTCCATTCTTGCAACATGTCCTACCCATTTCTTCTTCCAGTCTTGCAACATGCCCTACCCATTAGTTCTTCCAGTCTTGCAACATGCCCTACTCATTTCTCCTTCCAGTCTTGCAACATGCCCTACCTATTTCTTCTTCCATTCTTGCAACATGCCCTACTCATTTCTCTTTCCAGTCTTGCAACATGCCCTACCCATTAGTTCTTCCAGTCTTGCAACATGCCCTACTCATTTCTCTTTCCAGTCTTGCAACATGCCCTACCCATTAGTTCTTCCAGTCTTGCAACATGCCCTACCTATTTCTTTTTCCATTCTTGCAACATGTCCTACCCATTTCTTCTTCCAGTCTGCAACATGCCCTACCCATTAGTTCTTCCAGTCTTGCAACATGCCCTACTCATTTCTCTTTCCAGTCTTGCAACATGCCCTACCCATTAGTTCTTCCAGTCTTGCAACATGCCCTACTCATTTCTCTTTCCAGTCTTGCAACATGCCCTACCCATTAGTTTTTCCAGTCTTGCAACATGCCCTACCTATTTCTTTTTCCATTCTTGTAACATGTCCTACCCATTTCTTCTTCCATTCTTGCAACATGTCCTATCCATTTCTTCTTCCAGTCTTGCAACATGCCCTACCCATTAGTTCTTCCAGTCTTGCAACATGCCCTACTCATTTCTCCTTCCAGTCTTGCAACATGCCCTACCCATTAGTTCTTCCAGTCTTGCAACATGCCCTACCTATTTCTTTTTCCATTCTTGCAACATGTCCTACCCATTTCTCCTTCCAGTCTTGCAACATGCCCTACCCATTAGTTCTTCCATTCTTGCAACATGTCCTACCCATTTCTTCTTCCATTCTTGCAACATGTCCTACCCATTTCTTCTTCCAGTCTTGCAACATGCCCTACTCATTTCTCCTTCCAGTCTTGCAACATGCCCTACCTATTTCTTCTTCCATTCTTGCAACATGTCCTACCCATTTCTTCTTCCAGTCTTGCAACATGCCCTACCCATTAGTTCTTCCAGTCTTGCAACATGCCCTACTCATTTCTCTTTCCAGTCTTGCAACATGCCCTACCCATTAGTTCTTCCAGTCTTGCAACATGCCCTACCTATTTCTTTTTCTATTCTTGCAACATGTCCTACCCATTTCTTCTTCCAGTCTGCAACATGCCCTACCCATTAGTTCTTCCAGTCTTGCAACATGCCCTACTCATTTCTCTTTCTAGTCTTGCAACATGCCCTACCTATTTTTTCTTCCATTCTTGTAACATGTCCTACCCATTTCTTCTTCCAGTCTTCAACATGCCCTACCTATTTCTTCTTCCGTTCTTGTTACATGCCCTTCTCAGAAAAATCATTGTTTTATATGGTGTGTAATAAAGGTTCCGGAGGTATTTTATTTATTATTATATTTATCGTTGATGTATCTTAAACGCAATCCTTCTCAAATTTTATTTTAGTATATATTCAACTGTGTACCATAGCTCAAGGTGGGTGATTAGTAGGGGGGGTTGAAGGTAAGGAAGGAAAATAAGGGTGAGGAACCAGCTACATTATTTGTCTTGTTTAATTGGCCTAATTTTGTTGATTAAACCGCTTAAATCTGCTCAACCTTAATTTCATCGCACTCAACGCTAAACAAAGTTTCTTTGTACCGCACGCACAATTTACATTAAGCAGTACATTGATTAAAAAGGAACGATAAGAATACTAACGATATTTTTCGATAAAGTTTATCCATTTATTTATTTTCAAATGCTTATCTCTATTTACAAGGCCATACCGCGAAACTTCAGAAGAACATTTTTTTATGGTGTACTTTTAAAAATATTGCGAAGCGTATAACTGGTCACTTAGCCTTCAGATGAGAGATGATCGTGATACGCTTATCGTGTTTGTCAATGCGTGTGCCGTCTACTACATGATGCAGATACGGAAATAATAATAATGATGATAATGATACGAATAATAATTTTACACTGCAATATTTTTCTAAAGTGGCCGAAAGTGAAATACTTATCATCCTACTTACATTTAACCTCAAAATATCAGGGGGGGTGGTAGTGTATCTTCCTAATCGCTCGAGAGAATTTATCTTTAAGTATATCGTCAGGGTGAAGGTATGACGTCCTTAGCTTCTCACCATAATCGCGGCCCTGGGAGGTATTATTCATTTGGGTTACTACAGGGTCCGGCAAAATTATCGACCTATTTTAAAACGTTATTTAAAAATGTCACAATAATCGTAATTTAAATATGTATTTAAAAAGAGTCTCTGGGTATGAACTGAAAAAATATTTTGTGCTATATTTTTCCATCAATGGAAGTAGTGTTGCTTTCTTAGGGTAAGCCCTTGGTGTTATTATTGTCAAACGTAGTACCTTCTAACAATCGTTTTACTATGACTTAATTCTATTGGAGCAGTTAGTAACCCTAAGTTAGCGGTGTAAACTGATCACGGAATTGAACTTTTGGTGACTTTCATGAAAATCGTCGGAGTTGAGTATTTTTTTCCAATAATGATTAGGTATTAGATTTATAAAAATACCATTGTAGAAATATTTTTTTGAAACTGAATTTAATACAAGTAAACACAGTTTTATCAAGCATTCGTGTTTGCAATATGGTCATGAGGAAGAATTATAATATCTGACATAAAGATACATCTACAGATCCACATCTTTATTTAAAGATATAGATTACACAAACATAACTCTGTCAGATTTAAAATTTACACTAAAAATGCATTATGTAACTTAGTAGACATTATAATAATAAATATGTACATCTCCTTTCCCCTCCTTATCCTCTCTTCAAGCATTCTTGTCCTAATCCCGCCCAATTTACAATAACTTACTGTTCTTAAAAAATATTTAAAAGTCTTTGATTATTGAAAAATATTTATGAGTACATGAAAATATCATTTTCACATGCATAAACTTATGTATTTATTTAATATGTAATATATTTTCTTTACTAACTTTGCATACTTTGTGGAAATCTGGTATTAGTTCTGAGATTATACACTATATCTGTTTGTTAACTATAAATATGTATGTAGAACTGTTGATTTCCCAAATAAAATAAAATAAAAATAATAATAAGCTCTCTGAAAAATTAAAATCGCGGTAAACGTTTTAAGGGTTACTCGTTTATCAACAACTAAGGGGTTTTTTAGTTTGATAGAAACCTATAGGAAAATTCATAATCTTTAAAACGATTTTTGGGTATGTGGGAGGAGTGTTTTCACTGATCGTAATTTATATTTTATTTTTCTGATAGAAAGAACACGGTTTGCTATTTTGTTTTCGTTTGACATCACTTTGATCTAAAAATAATGTTGTCTAAATGCCTGCCCTCTTCAACTTTACACTCTTTAAGTCTCACCTTGAAATGTTTATGGGGCCTACTTCAAAATGCCAACGGAATAAACGTTTTAAGTTTCAATTACAGACGGACGACGGTCACCTTTCCACGCCATGATGGAAACTAAAATGGCAAATGTTCTGGAAGTCAAAGGTAACATTTAGTCCATAAAGTACCAATAATTATGAATACGGAATACGTATTCTCAATGGTGGCCGTCGTGAATGTTTCCCAAATTAACGAAACATTATTATTATGCTTCTGATATGAAAATAGGAATAAAATAACAATAAAAGGAATAATCTTGACTCAAGCGAAAACCAACAACTTACAATCGGTACTAAAACAGCGTATGGCCAAAGGTCGCACACATTCCTTGGCTCTAAGATTTTTAGTACTCTTCCGAAGCGTATCCAATTATAGACCAGAAGTAAAAATATTTTTCAATTAAATAATCAAGTCGTCCAGTTAGTATAAGGTGTAACAATAATTATTCGTCCTTTGGCAACAGCGCAATATACTCTGCCAAATATTATATGTTCATTTATAGTTTATACGTATATATTTATTTTTATTTATTTATACATTGTTTGTATTTTTTTTATACAGAATAATGTTCCCTCACTGGTTTCCCGTGCCGAGGAAAACATTTTACAAAAATGTGAAACATGCCTGAGATAATAATATTTAACAAAGTTATGAAATATACTTAACAAAGTTTAAAAAATTAACAAAATAAGAACAATAAATAAAACGTAATTAAACCAATTAACCTAATTATAATTAACATAATAAACAAAATAAAAAACTAAAATATTCATAAAAAACATAACCAATTTATATAGACTAATTAATAAAATTCATAAACAGTGCATACATTTTACATATTTGGCTTGATCCACTCAACGATCCGTGCGTAACCCACCTCCACTATCCATTTCTTAATAGCAATTTTATATTTTGAGAACTTACTTATTTTCCTTATGGATAATGGAAGTAGATTGTACACTTCAACCGAGTAGTAGGTCAATCCTCTTTGACCGAAGGTTGAATTTATTTTTTTATTTTTTTGCAGCATCAGGGTGGAGTATCTAGTAAATATTGTATTTGTAATGGAAGGTAGAGAATAATGTTTACGTGCGTATAGTAACAAAGCTTTTGCATAAAGTTGTTTTATAGAATTTACATTGAGATTTTCAAATATACCGAGGGAGCTAGTTCTGATTGGGACTCTAGGATAATTTTTATTAAAGCTTTTTGTCCAAATATTATTTGCTTGATCAGTGTGTCATTTGCACATCCCCATCCAATTATCCCATATTCCAAAACTGATTTAGTAATTGCGTAATATATTTTTACAAGTTCTTTTAGGATAATTATATTTCTTATAGTTTTGAAAAAGTAAATTTGCTTTTTCAATTTATTTTTAAAATGATTAATTTGATGAGTCCATCTTAAATTTCCATATAAATAAATTCCCAAATATTTAATTGAATCTACTCTGTCCAACGCTTTACAAATACATTCAATATTCGGAATTTGGTTATTATAATTACAGCTGTGAATAGTTAAGGAAAGATTTGGATTACATATATTTTTAATATTAATTTATTATTTATTATTAATACGAACACCTTTTTTTAACTAGGCAACGCCTGAAAATATTTTTCAATTAAGGTTTACCTTTTTAACATCACGAAAATAAACAGGTGGAAGAATTGAAGAAAAATGGGGGACCAAACATAGGCGAAATGGTGAATGTTCATAAAGTAATTCCCATCTCTGCTGTAATATCGTCGTTGCGTCGGTAATATCTGATATGGACTTTTTTTTTAATTCAAGGAAATATTTTAAACAGCGTTCTTTAAAAACAACGTACAATAACGAAATGGAAAGATACGTAATTTTATTTTGAAAAAACATTTAAGTATATTTCGTTAAACAAAATTGTGCAATCCTAATGAGAAATTTATAATATTTTTCACAACGGGAAGTCGCTCAACAGATATTACTATTCTAATAACTCCTTAGGGGGTCATATCCAGTGTTTGTCTACAAACATTTAGAGAATCTCAAAATATTGTTGACCAATTAATTCCTTAATAAATAAATAGCCAACAGCGCCCCCATAGCGCCGATTTCAAATTGGGTAGATCATTCTGCCGGACCCTGTACTTTAACTCTCATGGTCTCATGAGAAATTAATTATTCAAAATTAAAAGCAAATATTAACTAATTGTTTACTCGATGCTTAAAAGAAAATTAAAGTTTGTGGTAAAATCTCATTAGAACTTTACCAATATTTTTTTCATTCACTGGAATATATTAACAGCCATCAATACAAAAATCCTCAATACCGGACACAGACTCGTTACAAGCGCGAATTCCATGGCATTTTAATTTGAAGATAACAGGGAATTATCATGTATATATTTTTTTTATATTTAAAAATTAATAAGGAGGGTTTATGAAATACTGTCAAGTAAAAAAAATAATTTTTTCTAGTTATCAGTAGCATAAAAAAATATATAATTTTGAATTTCCGTGAAAACGGTCTATTGCAATGGCCACGCCCCTAATACGTCACGATTCGGGTAAATTTTGAACTTTGTTTCTGTCCGTTTAAATTTAAATCAAGCAAGGTCACGAATCTTGACGTCGCAATTATCAAGGCCAAACATGTCGTTAGGGACATAGTTTGAATAATTTCTTTTTTAACTTTATGCATGAAAACATTTTGCCACAATATCCATATTGATTTTGAAAATACAATTAATTTTTCTAAATCCAAATCATATATTTTTATCGGTATTCGTAGTATGTGCTATATCTCTATCGCCTTTCTTACCTTTGTTATCTAACGGACTTTCATTGTGATCATATGTGATCCCACGCAGAAAAATGCTGTCATTTATGACAAGAAAATGCTTTGATTACTTTTGCAAAGATGAAGAACAGAACACTAATATACTATCAATTTATCTGTAGATAATTGAGTTGGTACAGTTGTATTTTTAATTACACTTCTATACAATTTTAAAGCATTTTTTTTTTTAGAAACAACGCTGAAAATGGAATACAGCATAAATTGCATAGAATTAAAAATAATCACAAATAGGTTCTCCGCATGCATGGGTTTAAAAATCAATATTGCGAAAACCCGTGTAATGTGTAACACTTCATGCATAGAATTAAGAAGAGTCCAGAAGGAGCGTAGAATCATATTTGAATACATCGGAATGTGTCCAAAAATCCCCCCACTTTGCCCCACTTTCAGCCCGCGCATTCGTGAAGTATGTTACTAGATGGGGAAAAATATAATCATAACACAAATGTAATGTAAAAAAAAAAAGCAATTTGTTAATTTTATTGTACACGTGGAAACATTGATTGACACAACAGAGTAGATAAGTAAAAGGCAATTCAATAAGAGTAATTGATTTAATGAACTATGAACTTAAAATATAAAACAAATTTTATTTTCCACAAAACTGATATTTTTATATCATGCTAAATAACATATGTCGGTTTCCTTCTGTACAAAATTGTAAGGATGTAGCTCGTGTGTATCTATCACGTCGGGGTCACCATTTGTATGGAAGGGTGCGCGTGAATTGATTTGAGGTTAAATGAGAAAGATGGATTACAATTGAATTTATTTATTAAGTAGTTACACATGAGTTACATTCTTACAATTTTGTACAGAAGGAATTTACAATAGTGAACGCTGGCGAGGAGCTGGTGGACGGGCGACACGAAATGCCAAGATGAAATGTGCATATTCTTTCGCTGCACGACGTTTGATTACTTGTCCGAGATGATGTTGCGTCGGGTTACGTGTTGCGGGCCAAAAGGTTGTTCGGCCTTGCCAACTTTACGGCTTGATGGTGACGACCTTCACAGTATGTTTAAAATGTCTTTTAAAAAAAAATGGGAGTGTGACTAGAAGTAGCAGGCGCCACATTTAACAGTATGAAGACTGTCTGGAGATCGAATATTTACTTAGTGAAAACCAAATGCCGCCTATATAACGCCTGCATAACACCTATTCTTCTCTATGGATGCGAATCGTGGCACCTCACTAGGCCAAAAACAGCAAAATACTAAATTTTAAGAATAGGTGTCTCAGAAGAATCTCGGGAGTGCGGTGGATCGATTTTATTTATTTATTTAACAGAAACAAACAGACGGCAATGATATAATACCATAAAAAATATACGGTTTAAAGACGGACCAGCGAAGTTTCTAAATAAAAATCATACATTTTAAATTGTGGTATAACAAAAGGGTGTGTTTATGTGTATTTGTATGAGAGTAAGTGTAGAGGTGTGTTTATGTGTATCTGTGTGGGATTGAGTGTTCAGGTGTGTGTAAGTGTGCGCATCATTAAATAGCAAGTGGGATCGTATCGCAGTCAGAAATAATGACTGTTAATTTATTTTTAAATAAATTAAGGGGCGTGTTAAATATATCAATATTATTCAAAGATAAGACATGGAAGGAAACATGAAAAATCCGAAAAATATCTGAATATAGTAAAGGCATGGCTAGATACTAATTACTTAATTCCTTATAAATCTAAAACTAACTTCATTCCATTTCAAATCAGTTCTAGAAACTATTCACAAAATGCTTTTCTTAACATCAAACTACATAATAATAATTGTCTTCAAAGTGCTCATTGTAATTGCCCAATACTGGATAGGACAGACAATGTCAAATACTTAGGAGTTATTATTGATATAAATTTAAAGTGGAAACTGCAGATTGAAAATATAATAAATAAACTTAAGAGACAAACGTATATATTCAAAACAATCCGAAATATAATTAATGTACTGGAACTTTTAAAGATTTATTTTGCATTGTGCCAATCAATTTTGGAGTACGGTATAATCGGTTGGGGTGGTGCGAGTGACACAGCTTTAAATAGTGTATTTATTGCACAAAAACCCATAATTAAAATAATACTCAGAGTCCCGATACAGACATCTACTGAAAAAATATTCCACAAATCACAACTTATGACACCAAAACAATTATACGCTAAAACAATACTCACTTATAGATTTAAAAACTACTCTTACTCAAATGAAAGACATAACCCCCACAATACATCACATACAAATAATATAATCACTAGATCCTCAACACAAAGACAACTTAAACAAATATAAACTAAAACCACTTTCGGAGAAAGGGATTTTGAGTATTATTCAATTAAAATCTATAACCTACTTCCAGTATCTATTAAAACAATTAGTAACGAGAAAATTTTTAAAAAGGCTATAAAAAATGGATAGTGGAGCTAGGTAGAAGTAAAACGGATTGTCTCATTCGGCCATACCAATATTGAATCAACTGCTCCACAAGTGTATAGCTTATGTTAGGTTTTTGTTATTTTCATTGTGTGTTTTGTAATATAAATAGTATAGATGTACATAAATACCTTGTTTTTAAAACTGTCTGAATATTTGTTAATTATAAGTTAGTCTTCTTTGTTTATTCTCAAATGTAATTTTAAAAAAGTGTATTGTTAAGTGTCCTCGGCACGGGAAACCCCAGTGAGGTCACATTATTTTTATTATTAATTATAGTTTGGAAGCAAAAAATTTGAATAAATAAATAAAATAAATAAAACAGAGGAATGAAGTAATAAGAAAACGGACGCAGCAAACTCCGGTAACAACTGTCATCAAGCGGAGCCGATACGGTCGGCTGAGCCATATACTGCGGATGACTCCTGAGAGCCTACTTTACAAGGCATCAGGTTCTCGACGTCCTGGACAGCCACTGCTGACTGTCCGTCGGCAGTTCGTGTCAGAAATGCGAGACGCGAACCTGACTAGGAGGATGCGCAGAAGCTTGCAGCCGACGAGTCGTATGTATCTTTTTTATTTGAAAAAAAGGTGAATCTTACACATTGCGTAAAGCGAACTCTGAACCAGTTTCTTTTTTCGAATGAATACTGTTTTTACACTACTGATGATGTTAGCGTAGCCACTCAGTTCGCCGTTCGCAGTTCACACCTCGCCATTTCCCCTACCCACCCTCCCGCGACCCGCGCCCGACTCCGAGCCATATCTTCTCATCTTAATTTCCGCTGCTGAGAAAATTAATTAAATTGCCTTCGTCGTATTATGCAAGTCATGTATCATATTACGTTTGGGGCTTGTATCTAATTAGTTTTACCGCCACCCGCAGGCTTGTGGCTGCACACTACTGCACTCTCTCCCTCTCACATTTTCCCCCACCACTCGGTCGACACTGCAGCGGGCTTCTTTACAATATCATTCATAATTACCCATTAAAATCGATCCGACATTTTCTTTTGTCTAGGACGAAATGGCGGACTTTATATTGCTAACGTCGTCAACCAAAACCAAAACCGCGCAAAAAAAGGTTAGAAAACTCCCATCCATCTGCATACTTCGATTGAACATGTAAAACTGTTATTATTATTTTGGATAACTTATATAGCGCCATTTTCGTAATAAAATACTTCAAGGGCACTTTACATAGTGATTCTATTGTTAAATTAATTTAATTGAATCCTTTAAATTTGTAATTTAATTAAAACAATTTATTTTGTTGTCACGTGCTACGGATTTATTTAAATGATTTAGAGAACAAGTGGGTTTTAAGTTTTTTCCGAAACATCACTTCACTTTCACAGCCTCGCACCTCTGCTGGGAGAGCATTCCATGCCATAGGGCCTGCGACTGCAAATGCACGTTCACTAAATTTAGTGCGCTGTTTGCGTAGAGGTATAATAACTTTTCCTCTCGCCGTAGACGTAGCTGATCTAAGCGTGAGACGCCTGTCAGCTAGTTCATCTGGAATGCAAAGTTCCCTTAGATATTCCGGAGCAGAGTTGTGCAGTGACTTATACATAAGCCAACAGAGTTTGTATTCGACCCTCTGTGGAAAACGTAGCCAGTGTAGTTCCCGAAGTAGTGGAGTGATATGACTGAACTTAGAAATTCCGAAAATAAGTCTCGCTGCGGCATTTAATACAGATTGTAGGCGAGGCATATGCGTCCAAAGACAGCTCGGTTTATGTATTCCTGCGGCAAAGACAGTTATACAAAAGGGAAAAAATGCTCACTTTTCGAAAAATTAAACGTACCGATAAGTCCTGTCTCTCGGAGGGAAAAAAAATCATCATCATCAGTGGCGCTACAGCCTCAGGCCTCCTCCAAAATTTGTCTCCGTTCGTCCCTGCACTCCGCGTCTCTTCTCCAGTTCGTCAGGCCAATCGCTCTAATGTCATTTTCTACATTATCCAGCCATCTTAATTTTGGTCTGCCTCTGCTTCGTCTGCCTTCCGGAGTGGTATAAATAATCTTTTTTGGGGTGCGGTTATCATTCATTCTGTGCACATGGCCCAACCATTGTAATCTTCTTATTTTGATGAATTGTGCAATGTTGGGTTCGCCATACAGTGCCTCTAATCTAACCTCTATAACTTTAATAATTTTTATGTTTTAAATTTCTTGTTTAATTTTCCTTTGTTATTTCTTTAATTGATGAACAATATCTAAAATAACAATTTGTGACTATCATACAAATGTCATATGTATTGTTTATTGTTTGTGAACCATAATAAATAAAATAAATAAAATAATCGAAATGGTAATGTCCGAAAATATTGACCGTTATGTTTATGCCAAAAAATATTCGCAAATAAAAAACATTTTTTTTAAAGAATTTTTGAATCTTTTTAAAAAGCAGGTGTTTTGAATAACCAAATAAACAATATTTCTTTTAGTCCTCTCCTGTCTAACTACGAAAATAATGATATCAAATTACCACCCGTGTAAGGAAAAAACGACTTGATTTGTTGGGTCCATGTGTAGTATTTAGTGAACATGATAAAAATAAAAAGGAATCAATTCATTGGTTACGTAAACCTTGACGAAGAAGTTTGTTTGCTTTGAAACCGGTCGGTGGAAAATAAAAATTAGTGGTCTAAAACAAAGTTGTTTTATTTATTTTATTAAAATGAATAACCACAAAGTTAGTGCTTCAAATATAAACTTCATATTAGAATAAAAATCAATTTGGAAAACTAAACATTGAACCGTGTTATAGTCCTGTGGCTAGTGTCGCGGACTCACGGATTGGATCCGGATTCGATCCCCACTTCGCCACAACTCGATTCCCATTTTCCAATCATAACAACACCCCTATCTGCACCTAATGGCGCATAGGAAACTACATTGAAATATCATATACAGCGTTCTTAGATCATGTGTAACATGAGGGCGAGGAAACGTTTACTACATTTTTCCATGTTTTTACTACATTTTTTACCACGTTTTTACTCCATTTTTTACTTTGTTTTTCACTTTGTCCTCTATCTTTATAAATGTTTTTATTTATTGATTACTGTTTTATATATTTTTTTGACTTTCTAAGAATGGGGTAAATAACCCTAGTTAGGCAGTCAAAACAACTTTGTATAAATTATAATTTTGTGTTTATAATATAACATGATAATAAATAAATAATAACTCGCTTTAAATAGAATCTTTTTTTTTTATGCAGCGCTGAAAATAAATATAAAATAATAAGAATGAGAACGAAAAAGGTTTCTCTTATGGGAAGAATCAGAAGATATATAACTGCAGATTCGTGCAGGATGATTTATAACTCCATAATTGTGCCTCATATAAATTATTGAAGTAGTATTTTGTTTTTGGCAACTGAAGGGGAAAAAAATAAACTTACTGTTCTGCAGAATTATGAGAGTAATTTTGAAAAAAAAAATACACCAGAATAAAGTTAATGCTGAAACAAGCAAAAATTATGACAGTACGTCAACTAATATATTTTAATGTAATGTTTTTTGTTCATAAAATGATTAATGGTTTACCTCAAAAGAGTTGACTCAAAAGGTTTTTTCTAATCAATGTGAACACGGATATAAAACAAGAAATAAACATGAAGTAAGACTACCATTTCGTAGGAAAACAAGTACACAGAACTCATTGATGCACCGAGCTGTACAGTTATATTACAAGGAAATACCATTGGAAATAAGATAGCAAAAAAAAATATATTTCATTTAAATGTCAATTTAAAAAACATGTGTTTAGCAGATAAATTTTCGCGTTAGCTTTATAGAAGTTTTCTTTTTAAGTGTACGTATATCGTTTGAAAAATGTTAATAATTAGTATATGTTTTAATAATAATTAAATATAAGTTAATATTGGGACATTCATTTATTATGTTTGTACTATTTAAAGACAAAATAAAAATTTTAAAAAATAAATTTAAAAAAATTGCTATGTAGGTCCTTACTTAATAGTAAAAACAAACGGAACATAGCATATTCCATCGGTAAAATGAAATTTCTTTAAAAATATCCATTGAACAAAGTAAACGAACACGTTCGTAGGTACGAAATATTATGTAATACAAAATTTAATAAGCCGACTTGACGTATGATCAGCGCGTGTCGGGGAAGTCACGTTAGCGTAACTATAAAATACATAACATAAATACAGTTCAGCTTGTAAGTATCCATTGCCTAGGCAACTAGTATCTACCTTTATATGTAAATACCACTAGGTCTATTACGAAAATTATGATTTTTCTAGAAGTTTTTATTTATTATTCATCAAAACTAATAGGTACGTACTATGAAATAAGATACAAGGACAAAATATATAAAAACCGCCAAACCGCGTGACCGGCTTGTTAGCATTTTTTTAGATGAAAGAAACAATTACATAAATTGTGTTAGGTAACACTTTTGTTGGATTTAGTTCTCCTTTTTTTTTTAAATATGTGTGACGCTGTTCGTCTTGTAAAGACATTATCAAACTGACTACTTAAAGTTTAAAGTACACTAACAGCTCCCAGTGCCTCGATTATAAACGCTATCTTCATCTGTATATATCGAGACGGTATACTTAACTTCTGTATTATCTGTATCTTACCTCGGTATGTTCTACCTACTTGTCATGTCGACATCATATGATCGAAACAAGCCAATAGAATGACCGCAAACAATGAGTCCGCGTTCCTTACGCCATTAACATTTAAAATAGTTCTCATTTATAGTTTGAATAGGCTTCTGTAATAAAAAGTGCTCACTTCAAAGCGATTATAATCTCCAATAAATCCCAATTCAAGCAAAAAATGCTCGCTTGAACATGAATTTTGCATGACTTTTGGAAATCACCTAGACGGTACTCTTAACGATCGTCTGTATATATCTACCGATCGACTACAATGCCGGCTCCTTTAACGTTTCGATACATACACTCGGAAAGATAGTAAAACAGATGGAAAATATATATAAACTAAATTATTTTTTTAGAGTGGTAACTTTCTGACGCATATAATCTGTGTCTGACGCCTAGACACTCTTATTTGTTAATAGGACAGAACCTAGCGACATTATTTTCACATCTAGGCGTTCGTTTTATTAAAGTGACAGTTATGTCGGAATTTAATTCGACTTTAAAACTTACTTATTTCTCTCTCATATTTTTAACAGGCTTTTAAGATAAAAAAGCCAACCTCAAGACGATTAAAAATTTCAATAAATCATAATTAAAGGAAAAATTGCTCGGAGGAACAAATTTTTGTCAGTGTTAATGCGTAGATAAATGTATCGAGAGGTTCTAGACCCGTCGGTATAAAATGATGTACTTACATCAAAACTTGATGGTGGGGGTATCGATACTTTACCTTTGTAGTCGGTCGGGAGACTTTTATCTTCAACTATGACGTCATACTGAAGCTATGTCATTTTAGAGCGTAGATATGTGTACCGCGACGTACGCTTCCCTTTGATTCATATCGATGTACCGACTTAAAACTTGAAGAGGGGGGGTCGGTAGTATATCTTATAATCGCTAGAAGGAGTTTATCTTCAACTATGCCATCAAGGTGAAGGTGTGACGTCTTTATCTTCCCATCATAATCGAGGCCCTGGTTATGTATCTATCGTAAGGATTACACGGAAATAAATCTATGGCTTGGATCTCAAAGGGCCAATACCGTCAATTGTAATATTATTATAATAAGAAAGTAATGTTTTAGCCATTTGACTTTTTTATATCGAATATAAATTAAAAATATAACCACATATGTATGTGTATGTATACAAAATAGCCCATTTTTTCAGTTTCAGTGCTGCAGAGCAGCGTTTATTCAATAATTTAAAATACAACAATTTGTTACCCACTAAGTCTAAAAACTTTTTAGTGGGACACATTTTTTTTTTATGACAGGTTTATTTTACATTATTTATTTATATTATACAAAATAATTTATAAACAGGCACCATAAAGTATTTAGAAGATATTGCTTCAGTTCTTTTTTTTCATTTGAAGATCTTTCATGTTAATGATGGTTTGTGGAAGATCATTGAACAACCTTGGAATAACGCAATTTAATGTTCGCTCTCCGAAGTAATTTGTAATTCGGGGAATGATCGGGTAGCCCTTAGTTTTTAATCTAGTGTTGTGAGTGTGGGAAACTCTTTTTTTATATTCCGGATCAACAAAGTGATCTACAATTAATTTGTAGTCACAAAGTTGTTTAACCGGCAGGACATTACAGAGTTTAAAAAAAAAATAATTAAAAAAAATATTTTTAAAAAAAAAATATATATATATATACACCTTCGCCCATATGTTTCGCCTCACTGATTATGCTATCTGGTACAATGCCCTTTAACAATCTCACCTGAATATCATAAATTTTACCCAGATGAGACAGGAAGGTGAGACCCCAGACACGCACTCCGTAAGATATAATCGATTCAATGAGCGAATTAACGTTTCGAAAGGTAGTATGCTTTTGATTTTATAAATGGCTTTAAGGCAGTACCTTAATCTGTCGCAGAGTCCATCAATATGAACACCCTAGTTGAATTTAGAATCAATAATTAATCCTAAATATAAAATCAATATTGGGACAATTACATTTATCTGATTCTATATTTGAATTTGAATGAAGGCAAACATTTATATGAGCTATGATTATTTTTAGTATTTCAATGACATTGGCCATCTTCATTTTTTTTTTAAAATTTTAATGGCATGTCACCTTAAAGATGTTTTGCCAGACCCTCTACAAAATGTTGAGAAAAAATTGGGCTATGGTCCCGTGGCTAGTGTTGCGGATCAGAGGTTCAAGGTTTGAACCCCACTCTACCCCAACTTGATTTCCATTTTCTTATGGTGAATTATTTACAACTCGTTAAAAATGGCCTCCAAAATTTAAATATTTGGGTAAATTATAAGAACGCAAACATTCATTCCTTATTTAAAAAAAAACTGGCATTGGCCTTTTTAAATTCAAGCCACGGAAATATGAATTAAGGAAACATCTATAATATTGTTACCTATTTCTGACATGAATGTTTACATGTGCATCGTGCAAGCTATTTCTTTATTTATTTATTTTTTTATGACAATGCAATATTTGTTATATCTTAGATGCAGTTTATTAATATTTATTTATTAATATACACAGCACTTAGTGCCTTTTACCATACAAAAAATACATTATGTGTATAAATAAACTCTTTATATAATATACGGTAAATAAACGAAAAAAAAATCATTAAAAGTTTATACTTGTATGTACAGTGGTTTCATACAACACGCTAATATATTGTGTAAAAAAAAAACATTAAAAGGCATATAAAAAAAAGTTAATTTTAAAAAAAAGGACAGGTAGATATATCGTATAGATAAATGAATCAAAAAAATTACAAAATATTATTTGTAATATCAAGTTAAAGAAAAAAAGTCTTCTTTTTTTAAGTTGGTATAGGAATAACGTATCTGTTTTTTATACATGTGTGTTTATAATAGTTTAAGTAAAAACGGATTTTCTCAGCGCGTGTAAAGTCCGCGTTTACTCTGAGTAGGTACTCGCCAGCAGCCACCCGCTCGGACAAGCTCCGCATTATTGGATATTTGACCATAGTGAAATGTAATAGCCATACCTGCCCCTCTCTCCACCCACCAACCACTCCTCCCAGAGCTTTCTTCATACTCAGCTTGGCTGTACCGTTCCGCTGTACGCTGTGCCCGCCACCCACTACCCTCTACCCGGCACCCAGCGCCCTCAGTACCCAGTGGCCGTTATTAAAGTTTTTCTCCATATTAAACATTCCGTTCTCCAAAAAATACTGCTTTAGTTATGTACTGGAGAAGAAAGGCCTCTTTTTACGCCGTTTCACTTGGCCGGTCGGAAAACTTGAGATATTTTCGGAATGCAAATATTTGTGGGACTTGTCAACGATTCAAATTGCGTTTCAATACTCACTTTTTTCTTATGACATATTAATAAATTTATTCAGCTCTACAAAATGATTAAATTTAATATACAGACATTTGTCGAGCAGTTTCCGGTAGACAATATAAAGTGATTTAAGGTATAAATAATTACATTTTACGTCACTTGAAATTACCCGTTTACCTGCAACAAAAGACTTACAATCACTTGTTCCGATAGAATATTCTACGTAGATACATTTTTAATTACAATGAAGCTTACAGAGTTATCTTCAATTGTCGAAGTAAAATTGGATTATATAAAATTATTTATGAACAAACAAACCATCACGCCGTTTCCCCGCAAGAATAGGCAGAGAGAATAGAACTCCATATAACTCTGTCTTTGCATACAAACCTCGTTTTATCTACATTTTTTCATCTTCTCATGCACGCACGCCGATTATTCCTACTCTCGACATGTCCATCTTCAAGTATTTGCTGGATTTGATCGTGCCACGTCTATCTAGGTCTTTCTCGCTTTCTGCGTCCATCAACATTCACATTGTAAAACATGTTTAATTACAGGCTACCGATGAAGATACTTCAATTTTTTTTAATGTTATGAACACATTTTCGTGCAGCGAATTCGGTATAGATAATTTAAGATAACTCTGTTAACTTCCCATTGTAATCGGAGCCCAAGCACAAAGAAAGCCCTAAAAATACATAACAATGATTTATTTTTCTTCATGCCTACCGACTGTTAAAATTCCGTCATTTAATTTACTTTATGTTTTTAAAAAATAACATAGAATCATGTTATATTGGTCTAGTGCTTTTTTAATACTTTCATTGAAAAAAGCAGAAATCGGTCATTAGTTGGATTAGAAAATCGACTTTCTTTTACAATCTTCTAATCAAAATAAGTTTATTCTACTTGAGGAAAAATAGTGGATTTTATATATTTTTTTTTTTCATTAAAATTTCATTGATAAACCCCTACGGGTTACATACATTTAACAAAATATTTTCACTTTTAAAATTCACATTCTACTGTTAATAATAATATTTTTAGCATCTTTTGTAAAGGTTGTCTGAGTCTTTTGTTTAGTTTTGTCTGGTAGTTTATTGTATAATTTCAGTCCATGGTTTATTAGTCTCGATTGTCCTTTTCTCGTTTTAAAATATTGTATATGATATTTTTCTGATATTCTCGTATTGTGTTCATGTTTACTACAGTTTTTTTCAAGTTTTAATTCTTCGTCTACAATTACATCAGTGGCTAATTTATGAATAAATTTTAAGATTCTAGTTTAAAGAGTTCAGTTACATTTAATTGTTTAGTTTACTTTAAAAATAAATACCGATAAAACACCGACAGTCAGTATTTACAAATTGACAAGTATTCTTTTACGTTTTTACGTTGATTATTTCGACTTTTAACAATATATACACGTGATTAAAAAATAATCAGTGCTTATTGGAATACCCGTCAATTGTTTACTGAAAGAAATCAGTTTTTAAAAGAGATTCGATTATTTGTACATTAGTAATCGAAATAGGAATCCCTAACCAAGAAAAAAAATTATAAATAACGAGCTGAACCCGGCAATGCTTTGCTATTGCTAGATTTGAGTTCTTGCTAAATAGATCTAATGAACACAATCGAAAGTTTGATCTCAATTATTGCATTTAGCATAAGTTAGATATCTACGTGTACATTATTATTTTTGTGTTTCGGCTTAGATAAATTGTGGGGACAGAAAATTTTTATAAATCACTGTCACTGTCTTGCAGATGTCTCCCCGATACTGTGCGAAAAAGACAACTACATGTCAGACCTTTTGTTAGAATAGACAAAATCGACGTTTCGCTCTACCGTTTTCCGCACCTCAAAACTGAACCGATTTTGTTAGACAGAGTATCAGTATTGATACATATACATATACATACACACATAAACACATATATACATACATACACATATATACATATATATACACATATACATCTACACACATATATACATACACACACATGAACAAACACCCATGCGCATACACATATATCAATTCATAAAACATAGACAATTTATTAAATATAATGCAAATCTTCATGATTGCCATTTGAATTTTTTTTATTTTTTTTTATTTTTAATATCCAGTAAGCATCTCCAATCCGCGGCATGCATCAACCTTTCTGTCTCCCTACGACCAATGTCATGAAAGAGCGAGGTCAACACCTTCCGCAACTTGACAACACTCCCGCTTTTCCACGATTCTGGCAATACACAGAGCATCTGGTTTTCTATGGATCGTTGCGTGCATTTTGATCAGTCTTACGCTTCAGGTGCCAGTCCGGAAACTATTCAATATTACGGCGTAGATGTAGAGCAAATTTTAACACACGAAAATTACCCTGATTTGATTTATAGCTGATACAAAGACTCAAGTTCTTATGCGCGAGTATATGTGACACACGCAATCAATCAATTCTAGAGTAATAATTATATAGATTCCTATTGGACCACAAATATTCAACTCTCTTCCGAAAAAAAAAAGAGTTTGAACTGATGAGAAAATGTTTTTTAAAAATGGCGAGCCTACAGGAGCAATAAATAATTAGGAAAAGAAATTATCTTTCAAGTGTAGGATATTTACATGAGATACTGGTATTTAATAAAATCGACCTCGATAGTTGCTTAGTTAGGTAGGTTTTTACAAAACTAAAATGTTCGAATACATTAACGAATTGAATATGTATAAAATTTTGTTCACAAAATGACAACTAAATCAGTGTATTTGTTCCCAATTTAGTACATTATGGGTCGATTGTTAAATGCTGGCGCGTTCGCAAGACTCACACACAATTTAAAAAAGGTTGTATTGTATTTTAACCAAATGTGCTATCTTTTTTTTACAACTCTGTTGGATTAGAGGGTTCTGTATTTGACAAAAAAACTACTTTTATTTATTTATTTTATTTATGACAAAATACAAGGTTTCTTAAACTTTACATATTACATTGCATTACATATTTTATTCGTACGAAATATTTCCAATCAGCAAAAGTGCTGGTATGAGGGGATATTATATATAATAACACAATAGTTTTTTAAAAAAGTAGATAAAAAAAACATCACATATCAGTCGTCACACGGGCTGTAAGAACTGTTTTATTTAGGTGTTTTTAAGTACGTATATGTTTTGTATATTTTTTAGGTCATTAGAAAGTGAATTGTAAAAATTTATTGCTGTATACACAAAACTGTTTTTTTTTCTGTTAGTCCTAGATTGTTCGCAAGTTAAATTATTTGACGCTCTTGTATTTATTTAGTGTATGTTGTAGTTAAAATTAAATTTAATACTTGTCTTTGTTTTATTCTTTTTTATCTTAAATATAATTTTTACCTTTTCTGTGTAAATATGTTACGAAAATGTAGTATATTTATTTGTTTTTCCACGAGTACATTTTTTATTTCGTATTCATGATAAAAGTTAAAACATTTTAATTAAAAGGCATAATACAAGTTATATTGGAGTAAATAAATAACATACACCTATAGTTAAACTATAAGTTCGCTGTACTTACCGACCACCACACTGTTTTTATATTTTATTTCATGTAAATTTATCAATTCAAATTCCCATTTGGCAAACCATGGACAAGTACGGGTAAAATTATTTTGTAATAATATACAGAGATAATGTAGAACTATTACTAGTTATAATATACTTTTATACTTTGTTCGTAAGTACTGTTACAACTATAAGGTTATAAATTATACCATTTCATTTATGTAATGTCAATCATTGATCGGTTACTTTAAAAAAAAAATCACCGTCACAAAACTAGCATTTAATATTTTTCCAGAGCTAATCCTCTATTCAATAAAATATTTTCCGATATTTCCATCTAAAAAAACACGTTTTTCAAATAGGAACATCCACCAATTGAAAGTTTTTGCTGTTTACTAAAACTTCACATCCAAAAGTTGGGTAAATTTTTATGATTAACAATTAATTAATAACTCGCCTTGAAAAATATTTTTCAAGAAGGATATTTCAAATAAAATTATTTTCAAACGTACCAATTAAAAAATATAAGTTGAGAGGGAGGCAAACACTTGAAAGAAGTTTAATAAATTGATGTGTATTTTAATCAAATAATATTTTTCAGTGCGTACAACAGATTATTATATTCAATTTGGAAAAGCGGGAGTATTGTCAAGTTGAGGAAGGTCTTGACTTCGCTCTTTCGTGACATTAGTCGTAGGGAGTCAGAGAGGTTAATGCATGCCGCGGATTGGAGATTCTTACTGGATGTTGAAAATAAAATATAAAATCAAAGAATAATGAAAAAAATACAAAAGGCAATTCTGAAGTTTCGCATATATTTATCATATTATGTTTCTTTTATGTATGTATGTATGCATATGCGCATGAGTATATGTATGTGTGTATATATGTGTATTTGTATATATATGTATGTATGTGTGTATATATGTGTGTATTTGTATATATATGTATGTATGTGTGTATGTATGCATACACACATATATATATATACATATATATGTGTGTATGTATCAATGTGTATACTAGTAAGATTATATTTCTATAGACGGAGGGAACAATCACATGAGTAGTCAACTTATTCATTTTTTTTGTTAGAAAAAATAAGAGTAAAAAATAAAAAAACAATGCACGCGGCGGACATCCGACCAGTCCGGAGAACACAATCGTAACTCAGGGGCGAATCGTCCAAATAAGCGATTAAGCACAGCTTACCATTATATTTGACTTACAATAATAATGTTTTATAGTAACAATGTTAATGGGAAAATGAATAAAATATTTGTTATTTATTATAAATCACCACCATCGTTTACATCTTTCTACAAAAAAAAATCTATGAAGTACGCCCTGCGCCCAGCCCGTTCTCAGTGAACGATGAAACCAGAAATTATACACGTGATGAAACTAGCCGATTACCTCAACTTATTCCTCCATACGAAAAAGTACACCATATTTTACATCTTTAACAAAGTCAGGTTTTTTAGTACTAAAACAAGCTTGCAGATTACCTACAAATATCATTTGAAGTTTTCTCTATTTGAAAACTAGTATTACGAACATTATTTCTGAAGGACTATTTTTCTTTGATTGGATACCGTTGACGAATTATGTATCACACAGGACGAAGTGGCCGTTTTTGGCATAATTCATTTTAAAAGAAATCGGTCACTGCTCATTTAAATTATAATGGAAATATCCGCTGAATGTCATTGTGGTATTTTTCAAGAAACTTTTGTACAAGTATTTTATTAAAATAGTGTAGAATAAAGCTACGTGTATCGCGTGGTTAATAATTATTGTTGTTTAAACAAATTTTCGCAGAACCACAGAAAAAATAGTCATTTATTATTATAGTACTTATATATTATGTACTTCTATGAAGGTACAAATAAATGAACATTTTTTGTAGATTAGGTATCTATAAAATAAATCACTGCCCCCCACTATCGTAACTGATACTAGCGCCATTTCCAGTAATTTTTTCGTCCCACAAACATTATCGCAAGGATTCATACAATAACAATTCATGTTATAGCTTAATTTTAAGATGTATTTTTCTTAAGTGTATTTTTGTAATTATATTTCTTTGTAAATAATATGTGTATAGAAATATAAAAAAGTAAAAAAATAAAAAATAGCATACTTTGTAAAAATTACGAGTTACGACATTATAATCGTGAAGCATAGAATCATGTGTCATTCATACAATATTTTACATTACGAAATAATAATATGGTATTGGCATTTTTAGAAAAACTGCAAACAATATCTAGTTTTTTGTTAGCTTTTATAAACATAAATATTCGTACCAATTTTTTTTTTTATCTGTCTATGTTTAGATGTACGGGTATACTAGACAACAATATCTTTAAATCCTTCTCCTGTAAAATCGCGTTTTGTAGGTTACAATATTATGCACAGTTGTCGATATAAAACAAGCGTTTTGGAGCAAAATAGGATAAACTGGAGAAAAATAATGTATTCAATAAAAAGTCATATTGTAGTATAAAGTATTTATTACTAAAATCATAAAATTTTTGGCACTGCAATAAAATCTAAGACCATTAAAGGAAGAAACTAAAAAACTAATAAAGTACGTTCACAAATAATTAAATAATTAAGTAGATTTCATGCAATAACAGGCACTTGATAGAACCTAAATATATTTATATAAATGTGATTCACTATTTTTAAAGACTATTATATTAATAATAAAATTTTATAAAAATCTCATAATTTGTTCAATTATTGTAAAGCAGCTTGTCCGTATATATGGATGATATATTTTTCAATTACACATTACAAAAAATACACACAATTATTTATACATATTTGGTATTTGGCAAGAACCAAAAAAGAGAGTATAATTTTGATCATAAGCGTATTGATTAATAATTATGGTTTAATATTATTTATTACAGGATAATTAATAACATGAGAATTTATATTAAGAGATTACATGTTTGTGTAAAATTGATATAAAAAGGAACTATAAAGTACAGGTGCAAAAAATACATAGATATTAACAGATCTGTTTATTACTTACAAAAATATTTTTTATCTATGTGAAGGATTATCAAAAAAACACATTAAAAAAATACATACATGGTATTATGTACAATCACAATAATAAAAGACTTAACAGAATTAAACTATATGAAGGACACAAACAGGAATGAAAGGAAAGAAAGGTTTTACAGTACTTGTAATTGGTTGTAAACTGACAACAGATTATGTTTGAAGTGATAATTTATACACGTAGTAAATACCATCGTGATGATAAGTGCTTTCATATGTATCAATAAGATGGAGTTTATGAAATATTAAACATATTTTTTATCATCAGTTATGCATCTTTAATTTTTTATCTGCATTTGATGGTCAAACTCATTAAATTATTATTTTTAATATTAAGTTGCAAAGAGGAATAAATTAATTATTCCTAGTTTGTTCTACGTGAGAAATCTTAACATTTCCAAATATGCCGTTAGCCAAAATGAAATATGTTAAAAAATTCAGCATAGACATTTTTTGTGGCACTTCATATGTGGCCCAGTTAATTTGAATTAAGCACCGACATAACAAAGTTCAAGAAACCATATTTTCTTCAAAATTTCAAATCTGCACAATTTTTCTCTTATCTTTACACAAAACAAGCTAAGATACAAAACCTACTCAAGGCACCTTTATTCAGAGCATTCAACTTAGACTAGACCTTATTATGCAATGATCAATTTGCGTTTAAACTGACAATGATCAAAACTACTTATTTGATATTAGTAAAGCCTTACATTATCATAAAAAAGAAAACACTTAATGAAATTTTGACAGAAGGTAATTTAATTACACAAATTCAAGTTCCTCGGTTAATTATAATAGACGAAATGGCAACATAATTTGTTCTTTAAAACTAATGTGCAAATGTTGAAGTAAATACAGTTGGTAGGGAAAGTGACAATAGACAACTTTCTAAGGAGAAAATACATCTTTTGATATCTTTGTACTTTACCCATATTTTGGAATATTTTAACTTAGTTCCTAAATACAAATATAAAGCTGATTCAGCGATAGTATGCAGTGACATAGCAGGGTTGGTTGTTACGATAAGGAACTGTATATTAGATCTCGTTTATTTATAAAAATTATAAAAATGTAATATAGCAGATTATCATCATTGCTTAACATTGTCTGACACGCAGATAAAAATAATAACTAAAATTCGTCATGACGCGCAAGCGCTTCTCCAAAGTCCGTCGCTTGGGACCCGACAAACAAATCATACTTTCCGAGGATTTCCGTTTTGGTAAGTTTTTCATCTGCGTCTGTATCAGCTTCGAAGATCAAATGTCTGGCTTCAGCTTCAGCGTGATCGAAATCTGGAGGAACTATCCACGTCTTCACTTCATCACTGTCCATTATTCCATCCTTATTTGTGTCACTGAGTAATCAAAAACAAATCAAGCATTAATTTGTGGATACTAAGAGATTGTTCTAAAAAATTTTCCTTAGATGATAAAGTTATAAAGTCAAAACAGGATTATCATATACTCATATATATATTCAACTATACTACACAATGGTGTAGGTGCGTAGATTTTTAGTACTACACAAATCAACTCAAAGAACATTCCATGTATTTTTGTCTCCAACAAGATGCATTTTGGATATTTTTGTAAAATTTGTAGCTGAATTTTTTTACATGTTTTACACAAAATAATATGTAGAGCCATAATCAGCAGAACAACGCAAGTGACAAATAGTGAATTGAATTGTACAGGAGGTTTTTTTTCATTTTTGTTCCATACATATTTTTTTTAATAATTCGGTAAATGGGATTTATAATGGTTGGTTACTGCCAATACTGAAATGACAGCCAAATTGTTGAAATACCTTCCGCTTTTAAGATAATGGCGGTAACGTACAAGCTAGCGTAACCGCCAACATTTTCATTGGTTACATTGTTTCACTTAGCTTAAAAATAATATGTCAACATATTTTTATTTTTTTTAAGAGTGGAATGATGCGGAGTAATACATAGAAAACTATAATTGGCCTATAATTTTGGTTTATTCGTAAATACTGTATTTTTTTGTTATAATTGCTGTTGTTTTCTTTTAATAAATAAAAATAAATATCCTTAAATGTGCCAGGTGAATTTTATAGAGCTATGATGTATTTAACACTTGTGCGGGGGGCAATAAGGAACACGTTTCCTTTAAAAAACGCAATTAGCCAAAAATGACGCTTATGTTGTTCTGCCAATTATGGCTTGATGTAATCAAAAATATTTCAAATAAGAGCCATGAAAACACATTTTCTTTTGACTTGCACAAAGAAGAAATAGATATTATAAAAGTATAATATCTTCTAGAAAAAAAAAAAATATTAAAAGAACAACAGAAAAACTCAAAACTCAATGAAAGTTATGGCGTAAAATGTAAATGCAACCTTTTAAACTACAATTATTATAATACCCAGGGCCTTACTCATAAACTTGGCATAAAGTTAAACTTAAGTATAGTGGTACAATTTGGATGGGAATAGAATCCTTATTCTACTACAATAATATTAATTATAATATTCGGATGGGAATACCATCCTTATTATAGTGGTAGAATAAGGATGGTAGGCGTAACTTTACGCCGAGTAGTAAGGCTCAATATGTAATAATATTTATAGTTCTTCATTACACATAACTTCAATAAACTTGATAATTGTAATGTCAATTGTGATGAATAAAACATACCGGAACTCTGTAAAGTGCTCTCGTTCATTCTTGACCCATTCCGGTTCATCCTCGCCTTCTTCATCGGGTCTATACATGTCTCCAATATATTCCTGAAGTGAAATCTGACCGTCCTATTAGGAAACAAAACACCTTAATTAATAAACTTCAATTCTGCGAGTTTTCATATTTTGAGGAGACTTATCTTGTCTACCGGTTTCGAGACGTACCTGTCTCTTGGTCAGGATACTAATTACACTAACACGCAAATCTCTCTATAAACCTTCACCGTTAGTGACCACCAGTAGTTGCAACTACTATGGTGAAGGTGTATAGTGGGATATGCATGTTGGTGTAATTAGTCCTAACAAAGAGACAAGTATGTCTCGAAACCGATAGACAGAAAAGTCGGTAAGTGGCTATATACAAATATTTATCAAAATGTTTGACCACAAAATTAACGCTTTATATATTAATAACAAAAGTTATTATCATCAACATACCACTTCCCACACCCAATGGTGCATAGGGCACTGCATAAGTAAATGAAATGTCTATCACAAGGCAAAATGATCAGTCTTATATTTCATATGCCAGACTAGGACAGTGAAGCATCGCCATGTAAACCAAAATTTCACGTCGACCTTGTCAGGAATCGAACCTAGAGCTTCAAGCATGTCGGGTGAAGGCAGCAACAGCCACACCACAAAATGGACTTATCTCCACTCGCTTTTCTTTCTCAGGGTATTTAGTTACAGACATAGATATATATTATACCTTATTTTTATCAATATCTTCCATAGTCTCCAATACTACAATATCCCTCATCAGCGGATGTTCCTCGGGGTGCAAGAATGCCTTAAACTCCTCACGATTCAAAGCATCGTTTTCGTCAGTATCTGCAATGGATACATAATTTCATTACTCAATCAATTTGCTTATATAATATTTATTATTTACATAACAATACAAGCTTTACAAACCAGCATAAGTCCAGCGTCTCCTGTCTCGTCGGAGCATGGCTTGGTATGAAAATCCTTCTCCCCCTTCATTTGATAATTCTTTCTCATTCATTTCATCCATAAAGCCATACACAGCTTTTTTATATACCTAAAAAAACAATAAACAAAAAATCATAATGTTATTTACAAATATATGAAATCATGCAAAATTCAATCAACACATTTAGAGTGCTTGTACAAAAATAAACGAGACCCACAATACCTCAGCACATTGTAAATTTCATTATTAACATAAAGAAACTAGTGTTTATTAATTAGCATAAAGAATATAATCTAAAATTACTAGTACGCATTCATTCATTTCATTTCAGTCTCGACACAAATTTGAGTCTTGATACTGAGACAAGACTCAGAGACTAAGTCTTCAAATTTTGAGACTATTTGATACTTATGATAATTCGTATAAAAAAAGTGCATGTAGTTAAATAAATCACATTGTAGCATATCAAATGAATACAAAACATCATAACCAACTATTCCCATATCACCAAACATAGATCACAATAGCCTACCTAAAACAACATAACAGAAAAATCTTCTTAAATCAACAACTAGTGAAGGGTGAAGTCGGCCAGTAGTCATCGCGACAAAATATGTGCAGCTTTAACATACATCCGAGCAGTGCTGCACTGATACAGTCTAAGTCTAATTAAAAAATGACATATTGGACTAGGCGAGTGTGTTTTTTACTTTGGATTCTTAGTGTTGCCCGTTTTACAAGGCATCGGGTTTTCAATGGAAGTCTGCTGCTGACTGTTCATCGGTAGTTTATGTCAGAACTACGGGACGCAAACCTGACTTGGAAGTATGCACAGAAGCTAGCAGCCGACAGAGATGCCCAGAGGCTCTTTGTGAACACCATATGCTCCAACTAAGGAGCGGACACGGAATGGTGATGTATTCAAATTAAGGTGATGATAAGTCATTATAAAAAGTATTGGCTTCTTCTGTAGTTTAAAAAATACTCACAGATTCAAAAGCTATTCTTACTCAAATGAAAGACATAAACCCTACAATACATCACATACAAATAATATAATCACTAGATCCTCAACACAAAGACAACTTAAACAAATACAAACTAATACCACTTTCGGACAAGGGGATTTTGAGTATTATTCAATTAAAATCTATAGCTAGGTAGAAGAAAAATGGATTGTCTTATTCTCTTAAACCAATATTGAAACAACTGCTCCACAAATGTATAGCTTATGTTATGTTTTTGTTGTTTCATTATGCGATTTGTAATATAAATAATATAGATGTACATAAATTAATTATAAACATAAATACGTAGTGTTCAAAACTGCCTGAACTTTTTGTATATCTCTGTTTGTTAAGTCTTCTTTGTTTTTTCTCAAATGTAAAATATTTTTTAAAAAGTATAATGTTAAGTGTCCTCGGCACGGATAATCCCAGTGAGGTCACATTATTTTTATTATTAATCATAGTTTATAGTGGAAAAAAGTATGAATAAATAAATCAAATAAATCAGGCATGGAGGTTTTGAGTTCAAGTCACAGTGAGATGACAATAGTAAATTTTAGATAGAATTTATTAAATTTATGAAGATATTCAAGTTATTAGATGCAATGTGTACTAGCTACATATCACCGGGAAGGGAGTTAAATGTGATTTTACTCAAGCCTGGGAGCTGTGCGCTACAATTCACCACTGTAGTTGGGTCCCTAAAAATGACATAGTAATAATTCCATACCTCCCAAAGGATGGTGTCCTTGTTATCAGGATTGTGCTGCCTCCACTGGCGGTCTACATCATCATCAATATACCGACTCTGTGTATACCGGATCCAGTCTTGCAACTCCACCATCGTCACAAAACCATCGCCATCTTTGTCAATTTTATCCACTATTAACCTGCAAATAATGGCAATCATAAAGTTTCGCATTTATTGAATAAATTGTCTATCTTTTATGTATGTATATATATGTGTATGTATATATGTTTATGTGTATATATATATATATATATATATATATGTATCAATATGTGTATATGAGTAAGTTTATATTTTATTTTATTTATCTGTTCTTTCTATTAACTTGATAATTATTTTAATGCATTAAAATGTAATTACCTAGCTTGGAACGGGTATGTACCCTTCTTAGCTGGGCAAAGTGAACAAAAAATTGTATATATGATAAAATGTATAAATAAATAAATAAAAATAAAACATCATGATTACATTTAAGATATTCTTTCAACAGAGATGAAGCTGTTGAGAATATTGAAGTCTAGGCGTTTACAGAGCTTATGATCCATCATCTGCTAGGTTAAGTGGTCAATTTACACACTGTTGACTTCCATATTCACGTGTCATTTTTTAAATTTTTCTATATGCAAATGTTTTGAATATTACATTCACATGCGTGTTGGCCCACTATAGAAAATAAAAGCATGGAGAAAACTAGCGACACCTATTGTTGGAAAGGGTTGAGTTTTTTTATAAAGGCCAGATACTTTTATACAGGATAGGTTTCCAAGCTAGACAACGGCAAGGCTTTTACCTTCAGATTTTTTTTTTATCAACCTGACGTATTTAAACCAGATGATTTTTATTACTTTGGGTATATACAAATATTTGTAGACAAATTATGTATTTTTGCTTACGGAATAGATCAGTAGTCAAATGGCAGAAGGGACCATCTGTAATTTTGAAATATGTTCAGGAGAGGAAATAAGACTCAATTTCAAAACTTTAATTCATAAACTAAAATATTTTACTGTTACTTTCCAATAATAAATTACCATTTTAAAGCATACTTTTTTTTATTATTTGTATTAACTGAAATATTTATTAAAACTTTCGAAAACTAAAAAGCTGAAAAATTACAGACGGTTCCTTCTTCCACTGTTATATTAGATATTTTTTCAACAGAGATAAAGCTGTTGAGAACCCAGCCGATGACAGATCATAAACTCTGTAAATTCCCAGACTCATATTCTCAACACA